>NC_057799.1:580238712-580291460 GCF_018294505.1 Triticum aestivum | reverse complement strand
AAACTAGACGACGGCGCTTCTTCTTTGAGTCAGTCTTCCGGGCTGCGATCCCTCCTCAAGTTCGTCTATTGGGACAGATTAGACAGAGCTCCAGCGTAAATTCCTGCGAGCTCCTCGGAGCGGTGAGGTTATGGTTTCTCGTTGTGCGTACGCAACGACGATATTTGATGTCAGGTTCTTCAGATCTATTCAAGGATTCAATGGCGACGACTGCGGCTTCGGGGCTTTGGCCTTAAGGGCACGTGCACAAAAACTTCCTAGTTGTCATCGACAAGGTCAGGCCGGCTCTGGTATGGGAGCGGCGACACCGACGCGTCGGCGGCTAGTTCTGGCGGCGGCAATGGTCGTTCGTCGTCCATGGACCGCGATGTAATTTTATTATGTTTGAGGTGTTTTGTAATAGATTTGATCCTTAAAAAAAGCTCTTTTCCTCCACGCAAAAAAAAAGCTCTTTTCCTACGCAGAGAATTTAGAAATGCTGATGTTTTAGGCTTTCAGAAATGCTGTTACCATTTCACAAGGCTGTAGGACTATCTCGGCCCATTCCCCCAAACGCCACCCACGGGCCTCCACGTTTCCCTTCCCGCACAGATCAGCCACCGTAGGCCCAGGCCGTATCGCCCGTCCCGTTGTCCTCACGGCACGGCCCAACCAACCCTCACGTCTCCCCCTGCTTCCTTCCACCTCTCCGCGCCCCGCCGCCGCCGCCGCCGCATTCCCACTCACGCTGCCGCGGCGGCCACCCCCGCCCGCCGCTGCGCTCGCATTCGCGTCTCCACCGGTCCTTCCCGCGCCACGGCCGCGCACCCGACCTGATCCCCCGCGCCGCTCGCGAGCCGCCATCCAGCAGAGATGCCGGCCCTGAGGCCGCCGCCGCCGCGCCTCATGCTCAACGCCGTCTCCTGCATGCGGAACGCGCAGACGGTTCTCCGGGACATCAACGTCAGCGTCCACGACGGCACGGCGCTCGTCCTCACGGGCGCCAACGGCTCCGGCAAGACCACCTTCCTGCGGATGCTGGCCGGCTTCTCGCGCCCCTCGGCCGGGGAGATCCTCTGGAACGGCCACGACGTCACCTCCCCGGGGGTCTTCCAGCAGTACAAGCTGCAGCTCAACTGGATGTCGCTCAAGGACGCCGTCAAGGAGAAGCTCACCGTGCTGGAGAACGTCCAGTGGTTCGAGCTCCTCGAGGGCAAGCACGGCAGGTCCGCCCCCGCCATCGAGCTCATGGGCCTCGGCCGGCTCATGAACGACAAGGCCAGGATGCTCTCCATGGGGCAGAGGAAGCGCCTGCAGCTCGCCAGGCTGCTCGCCATCGACCGCCCGATCTGGCTCCTGGACGAGCCCTCCGTCGCGCTCGACTCCGAGGGTGTCAAGCTGCTCGAGTACATCATAGCGGAGCACCGCAAGAAGGGTGGGATCGTCATCGTCGCCACGCATTTGCCCATTGAGATCGAGGATTCCATGAACCTCCGGCTTCCGCAGCGGTTCCCCAGGAGGAAAACTCTGGTTGATCTTGTGCGTTGATTGATTGGAGCTCAAAATATGTAGCTGTATCTTTCTAATTCTTCTCCAGCCATACAAGTTTTGCGTTGGAGCAACTTCTGATGGTGCAATTTTGTGACACTTTCTTCTGGAAAATAAGAACATATTTGCCATGTCAATATATATGCTGGTGCCTGCTTTGCTCACATACTGCATTTTGGAGATTTGTGGTCGTGCTTTTGACTTTGATTTGTTCACTCATTCATGCCAATATTCCATTGCCACCTGGTAGTGGAATCTTCTGTTCTTATTCAGTGTCTAGGAGTTTTAGTCATGAGATGCAGTGTATTGTCCTGAAGCTTTGATTGGCGGAAAGCTGCCCAGATTTGGAGATCTTTTTACAAGGTAATGGACTACTGGTTTAGGAATTAGGAATTTTCTGTATACAACCAAATTTTATCCTTCCAGTATCTCGTGTATTCAGTATTGACTTCTGTCCTGAATTTTTGTTAGTGATGTTTACCCTGGTTTATGATGTTAGGGCACATCTTTGTCTAGCTATTGGTATGATCTTTCAGTGGTGTTGCTGTGCATTTTTAACATGATGTTTGAGTGGTCTTTGTCTAGCTATTGCTATAACCTGTGAGTGGTTTTCAATGTCGCTCCGGCTTCTGCAGAGGTTCCATTGGAGGAAAACTTTGGTTCATCTTGTGCGTTGATGAGGGCTTGGGAATGTAGCTGTATCTTTCTGATTTCTTCTCCAGTTATACAAATTGTGTGTCGAAGCAACTTCTGATGGTGCAATTACACTTCTAATTTTTTTGAACATATGCGCCACATCAATATATATGCTGCTGCCCGCTTTGCTCACACACTGTATTTTGGGCATTTATGGTCATGGTTTTGCCTTCGATGTGTTCACCTATTCATTCCATTGCCACCTGATGGTAGAATCTTCTGTTCCTAATTCATTGTCTAGCAGTTTTAGTCATGAGATGCGGCGTATTGGCCTGAAGCTTCGATTGGCTGGAAAGGTGATCAAATTTGGAGATCTTTTTCCAAGGTAATGAGTTGTAGGAATTAGGAATTTTCCATACACAATCAAACTGCATTGTTCCAGTATCTCATGTGTCCAGTATGGTAGACTTCTGTCCTGAATTTTTGTTAGTTATGTATATACCCTGAACTCGTTTATGATGTTAGGGCGCATCTTTGTCTGCTATTGTTATAATCTTTGAGTTGTCTACTGTTCATTTTTTGAAACATGATGTTAAAATTAGGAATCGTCTGCCAACCTACTGAATCGAGCAGGTCCTGTTTACCTTCAAGAAATTTGGCAACTAGTGGAAGCGCCCAATTTGTACGAAGTTGAAGAGGTCTAATAGGATGATTTTTTATCGCCATCTAAACTTTGATAATCGGCTAGCGAATCACAATTAGAATGAAAGCAATGCTACTTGTACTTCTTCCGTGATAAAAATGTTACTCATACTGAATTTGTCGTGCATTGTACTGTGTATAGATAAGTTTAGTATCTTGCAGATTGTTAATTTGCTATGTAGATGGTCTAAAAACTTCTTTGTGGGTATTGAGAAAAGACGAACCACCAAATAGTTCTATAGATATTTTTGGTGTGACTGGAACCATTCTGTAAATTGCTCACTTAAATGGAACCTGCAAGTGCATCAGTAGGATCAACATATCTCCGTAAAATGTGGTAATCTGAAACTTCTGAATAATGTCTGATTGGCAATTTGGCATGCATATTTTGCACACAGTGATGCCAAAATAGTGTTGTTTCATTAGTGGAACATGTACTTTGTTGTTTGCTGCTCCCATTGGTTCATGTCTGCTGGAGAAGATTCTCAAGGAAACAGGTTGGTTTGTCAAATTTATAAATGTACCATTGTACCATAGATTGACATTAAATTTCTTTGATCTGTTCAAGGCTTCATTCTATTGCCTGCTGCGTAGGAGATTAGATTCTTACATTATTTTACATAAGTATATATCTTGCAGTGATCTGTCTTTGTAGAGAGAAAAAGAAAGCAGAAACTAGGTTGACAAAAATTGCTAAATTAAGTCTTAGCGGCATTATATATTGCTGATATGGCCTTCATCTGAATCTTGAGTAACGTCACCATGCTTGTTGCAAGTTTATATATTGATAAAATAAATCTCAGTGGCATTATATACTGTTGATATGCTTATGCGATCTCCTTTTGAATCTTGAGTAACGTCACCATGCTGGTTGCGAGTTTGAATATATTTGGTGCAGTATGCATTCTGTATACTAGGCTGGCCTGTGTACTCTGGTACTACATTGGCGCAGGCTGTAACAAAGGAGCACTGAATGGTGTACTGATAAGCCCCCAGGGACCATTGGAGAGGTGCTATCTGACCCCATTCTGCAAGTAGCTGGCCCACTATTCAAGACAAGGTGTTAAGCCACTTCCCAGGCCAGCACGGAGCCACCAATACTACATAAATGCCCACTGTTTCTTTTGCTGTATTTTGTTTGGTTGTTTGTTACTTCCTCTCTAGTCCCCCACCTACAGGATTCTAGCGTGGAGTCTGTTTACAACGGGTCAGGATTGAAGATTGATCTTTATAGTGCAAGTGCTCAGGTCTAGCTCAGATCCTTGATAGCTTGATCTTTCTTGTAAATGAAAATGACATTTCTGTGTCTAGAGAATTCATTATGATCCAGGCCATCCCAATACAGTTGAGCTGAAAGGATCCTGTCCTCATGTTCTGACTTAGATTTGATTGCTCTAAACAAGACTTAAGATGCGTGTTAAAATCACTCACCATTCATTATATAGTGCCTTAATAGTGCTTTGGTAGATGAGTAGGTGGAGTATTTGATGTTGCAAGAATGATATGAAAAAGGAGGGAGTGCCTTGTAAGAGTGAGATCTTCTCTTTTCCATTATTAATATATAGTCTATGTACTCGCAGTTATTCATTTATATTTCTTTCTGTAGTAGATTTTACTTCTTTCTGTAACGATTTGTTTTTTTCGCAGGGTGTTTATCTTAATTGTGTCTGACTTGTGATGGAAAGAGAAATAGAGCCCATCTGTACTGAAAAAGGAGGCCTGAAGATCCAAAGAGAGAAAAGCTTCAGTATCAGGTTAGCATATGAACAGGGATGCCTTTCTTCCTTCCAACCTAAAGTTTGTGATTCCTAGTGCAGATTACTTATTTCCGCTTTCATGTGTGTGATCAGGGAACATGGAAAACTACTAGTAAAACATGAATAGGAATGAAAATGCAGATAAACCTCCCAATTAATTGAGCCTATGTCTATTTTAGAGCTGAACAGTGTTTTGAGTTATGGAGTTACTTAATTCAAAGCTGGAGTAGAAGGAATATGACAATGATACCTGGAGTATATTTATGGCATTAAAACAAATGTTTGCTGGACATTCAAGTGTCATGCTGATTTAGCCTTAAAGGATTACCTAAAAGTGGAACTTCTTTGCTGTTAGTGGTTAAGACAACAGGCATGGGCCCAGCCCTTATAAATATTGCCAAGTTAAATTGTTCATCATGCGTGCCTTTTGTTAGGATTCTCTTTAAAGGCTGGTGTCTTTGACCACATCAAACATTTAATCACAGACTTGAAATCCTATTCCATTCCTTAAAGGAGCACATGACATGCACACACACACAGGACCTTATTAATACACATACTAATGTTAAATGGCGTAGTGAAGTGCTTGATCCCCCAAAAGTCTAGGAGGGAGACATGGAGGCATAGCCATAATGTATTGCTGCCAGTACATTGTCTCTCTAGGGCATACTATAATAACTGCAATCACCTCTGATGTAAATGCCACCCTGCTTTAGGACACGGAGCTTATATCACAAAAAAAAGGGGTATCTGCACTTCTACTTCAACCAGCACAATAATAATACAGTGATCAGGTGTGTGCCACATGTCAATATCAATGTGGCATTATTGGTAGTATAATTTTGTATGGAATAGGAGACAATATCTTGTACATGTATATCTAATCAAAACTGATTATCCATGGTGAGATGACACCATCAGAAGGGTGCTCTTAAATGACACACACTCTTAGCCAAAGTTCTTTCAGCAAACGTACAAATGTTAACTTTATTTGGTGGTATTTTCTGTAAGGTCTACTACAACCAGGTTGTGTATAATGTTGCATTGATTGTGACACTGAAACGTTGGTTAGGAGGTGACAGGCCGTATATAAAGTAAGAGAGAACTGTTGAGCAGTTATTAGGATTGACAATTCAGGATTGTGGCCCCAATGATAGTAGTGCTAGGCAGAGAAGGCAACCACATCTTCTGTTCTAGTCCATTATCAGCAAAGGGAAAATTGATTTGTCATGATAATTAGGAGCTACTTGTCATGCACGACGTCCATGGATTATCTATATGGAGAGGAAGATGCCATGGGTGTCCCAGTGGGGTGTAGAATAGACCAGTTTCATTTTCTAGATTTATTCCTATCCTCCATCATCGTTTCAATTCTTGAAAGGGAGAAATTTATCCGTTCGAACAAGTTGGTTGCCCGTGAAGGATAGATATCACCATCACTGTGGTGTAATGTTAGGGTTGATTGGAGGTTTCTCTTTCCAACAGATTGATATGCCTAGCCTACCACAGCGTACGAATACGACACACTCGCAAATCCTGACCTGGAAATTTCCATTGCTGTTTGCTAAACGTGCACGGCAAGCTGTATAGATTTGTATGCAATTAAAGGGAAAATTAGACAAATAAAGAAACGGTACTGAATGCCAGTCCATTGAAGGAGAAAGATACCGTACATCTAGGTTGCTTAATCCGGTACACAGTTCCCTACTCTTGGAGTAAACTATCAATAGATGTTCATTAATACCCATAGGCAGTTTGCTTGTTAATATATGGTAATCAATGACCATCAGGGAACATCTTAATAAAATTTCTGACCTAGAGGTTTAAATGATCTTGTGCTTCCTAGTCTGCGAATATTATTTCCGTGTACAACTGTATACTATTGAATGTTTAAGTCAGTAGACATACACCTTCCTGCAAGTAGGAGTAGGTAGCACTTATACCTGTGGATGCTATGACAATGAACTAGTACATGTCACATAGTAGAATGTATTACATGTCATAATTTTTTTGAGATAGGCCCCTTAAGCCGAAAGGGAGGGAGTAGGTAGTAAGTATTGAACACTTAATTAACTATGTGTCACATAATAGACCATACACATTGAAGTGTACAATTAATTAAACCATCTGAAAGCCCCTAGAATACATACTCGATCTGCACATGCTTGTATTGAAAAAAAAGTATACGTGGAATGCTATCCTTCATGAGCTTAATAATTAATATCCATTAAACTATTTATGCTGTCATTTTTCTTCTGCAGAAATATAAGCGTGATTTTGTCGACCGCGCATAATGTGCCGCATGAGCGGGCTACAGCTGGTGTTCCAGCAAACCCCTCGCTTAGTTGATCTTATCAACCCAAATCATCAAATTCCAAACAAAAAGAAAGAAAGAACTTGTGGAGAGCTACTTCTGAGTTCTGACAAATGTAACTATTCTTTTCTTCTGCAGAGGGAGTTGTACGAGCTGGAGCATTCCATCGATCAGAAGCGCCTTCAGTAGCCCCTGGACCAATCAATTCTTGTTTCTCCGCGGACTGTGGCAAGTCTTACGTGCGGTAACAGCATATGGTATATCTGCATTAATTCATTTCCCCCTTTACGAATTTTATCATCAACCATATATATGTAGGAAAGCAAAATTTCGACAAGAGAGAAAAAGTTGAAGAAGAGGATTCGGCAAGAATTTGCATGAAAAGCGCGTACTCATTTTAATTTAGCTCAAAAGACGAACTTAATGTGCATAAACTATCTCCGCTGTCGTTTTTCGTCTGCGATATACACGCGACTTCTTCGGCCGCGCATAATGTGCCGTGAGCGGGCTACAGCTGGTGTTCCTCCTGCAAACCACTCGCTTAGTTGATCTTATCAACCCAAATCTCCGAGTTTGAAAAAAGGAAAAAAATAAATCTTTTGGACAGTTACTTCTGAGTTCTGACCGATGTTAAACTATTCTTCCATCTGCAGAGGGAGAGTTGTGTACGTGCTGGAGCATTCTGTACTGGTATAGCCAATAACTCGCAATTACGTTCGTCGATCAGGTGCGCCCCTGGACCAATTAATTGTGCCTTTTCTCTGTGGAATGTGGAAGTATTTACTTGCGGTAAATGCATCGACAGGTTGTTATGCAGTTGGACAGTCCCATCGACCGTGCTGCTGAAGTCAGCTGTAATGTCATGGCATGAGAAGAACGTTTTCTTGACAGGACGTGTTTGTAGGAACAATTTGTGAACCACAGCTTAAATGCTAGGGCCCTGCTGCAGTTAACAAGGGCGAAGGGAAAGAGAGATTTAATATAAATGAAATCGTAGCGAATGGCCAGCAATAACTCCTCCTCAACACACATCCTGACAAGTCCATTGCTCCTCAGTAACACAGGTAACAGTAGAATTAGTTTGTTTATTTGTCTATAGGCTCCTTCGCCTCTTGCAGTATTTTACTGTGTTGTGCCACACAATTACTACTACATTCTTCAGCTAGTAGTCGGTTTGTTACTGCCACTGATAAAATAATACCGGCGGCGGGAAATTTGAATTTGAACCCAGAAATATATGCTCCGGGGAGGTAACCCGATGAAACCGGGCGTTTTTGACCAATGGTAAAAAGAAGCAGCCAGGTTGAAACTCCCCTGTCGAAATCCGGTTACCGCCGGTGCCGACTGGTGTGGCGCGGTCCGGGGGCCGGTATTTCAAAATAATTTGGTGGTAGGGTCTTTGTATTTCTTGTTTCCCCCCTCGACCTGTTTTGAAATCGTTGAGCTGGGCACAACACAACGCTAGAGTATGAAGGAAACCAACCAAATCTACCAACCCATGCTCGTAGGAGGATCTTGGTTGAGGAGGTGGCAGTTGACCCCTAATAAATGGCACTACATACTAATCAACGCCTTTTGCTCTCGCTGTGCAGAGAGAGGGGGAAGAAGATTAGAGGAAGACGCAGACTCATCAAAGAAAGACCTAGCTGTGTGGCTGTGGGTGGGCCCATGATTGTAAATGTGCGCTTGTCCCGTTGCTCCAGCCTCCAGCCAGCCAGCAGGGAGGCCAGGTGCTTGATCATTGCGCCGGGTCCATCCGTCCGTCCACGCGTTCCCGGGGATCGATGCAACGTGACAGTGGTGAGTACGTGTGCGCGTGGGATGGCGCAGCAGCCCTTAAGTTGTACTCCCTCCGTCCCGTAATGTAACACGTTTTTTTTGACTTCGTGGCTTGATGAGATGAGAAGAAGGTGCTGCCGCCTGCCGGTGGATCTCTCAGAGTCGTGCGGGGCTGAGGTGGTGGTCATGAAAGGTGTACTTTCGTCGCCGGCCGAGGCGAATTCCAATTCCAATGGCTCAAGGCGGCGACGGGTCCAGACGCCCAGCGGCGTGGAAGAGAGAGCAGCCTTTCGATGGTGTGATTCGTCCCTTTCTTCGTTCGTTTCTGCTCCTTGTTCTGTATTTTCCCACGGATGGTTTCCCGACGACGAGTTGCGCCTCCATGCAGGCACGGTGTGTGACCGGGTCTGGGCCCGATACCGACCTCTGCTTGCCGTGCTCCATGGGGGTAGAGTAGAGGCTCTTCCATGTTGGAAGAATGGAAGATTACGTACGGGCTGAGCGGTTGCATTAATCTCATGTATGTATCGGTACCACTAGTGCTTTCTCCGTGCATTTACGAGACATTTGACCTTCCGGTGGATTGACATGGGCATTGATCAAGTCAGGTGGATTGACCTGTGTTGATCATTCATTCATGTTGCCACTGAGCCACTGATCATGTGAGAGGGATATCACTTGACCTCTTCCAGGTGAATCCATTCAATTGAGAAAGGCACTAGTCCAGCATAGTACATGCAATGGAGGATGAGAGGACGTCTTGGAAATGGTTTGTTCGTTTCATCAAAGCGAGTCAATGCCGGCTTGCACATGCAACCAAAGAATTCTAACAACTTTGAGCGAGTCGAGTCGTCGCGACCTTACCCACGTCAAGTTCTGGCAGCCTCCCTCGTGACAATTAGGACATGTTATTAAGCGGTTGAAGGGATCAGAGTCAACGTACGTAACGTAAGTCCATTCCATTCAGACCAAGAGGGCTCAGATATTCGACCCGGTCGTCAATACATTAGTGCACTGATGGAGATGTGACGGCCATCAGGATTTGACATTGTCTTGTGTCGCCATGATGGACACGAATGAGAGGTCTCCGTCCATCAGAATTGAAACGGCGATCGAGCACCGGGATCACGTTGCCGATCGGCCGGGGGGTCCCGCCCTCCTCCCCGGCGCGGCCGGCTGCCGGTGGTGGAGCCTCGATCGCGTGGTTGCGTCGGGTCACCGGTCGACCCATGGATGCGAGGGAGGCATGAACCTCGTAAATGCTGGCCGGGCCGGCCGGACCCGGCTAGCCCCAGCCCCAGCCTCGGCCTCTCCACGTCTCCTGTGTGGGCGTCCACCTCACGCGGTGACGCTCAGAGACCATTCAATGCGGCGAGACAGAGGGAGATGCAAGCCGCAAGCGCGTCTCCAGCTAAGGTCATCCCATCTCATGTCACGCGTGCATGGATCCATCCAGCCAGACCTGGCGTCCATCTCCGGCCTCTGCAGGCGCCGCTCAGTTCGCAGCGCAGTCCAAGAGCTTCCAGTTGGCTTATATTACTCCGCCGATCGTGACATCCATCCAGCATGTTATTACAGTTCTTTTTTTTTTCCGCGTTCCACCGCATGCGGCTTTGAGCAACAGCCTCTTCCTTGTGCTACGTGCGTCTGCTTCGCCGCTGCATGCATGCCAGAAGCCAGAAGATCTCGTGCAGCTCCGTGACACCAAGCAGCGCAAGCAATAAAATCGACGAAGCACGCATACGGGTTCGGACTAGGAGGTATAGCTACAGGCAATGCCAGTGCATGCATTGCATGTGCGTGCGCATGCAGATGCAGGGCGCGGGAACAAGAAGAAGGCCCATGATCCGTCGAGATCGATCGGGCCTCCATGAATGCATGCATGCATGCAGTCAAAGAAACAAGCCAACCATCCGTGCATGCGGCGCGCCTACGGAATTAAGTCCATACTATTTCCACGCCGCACATGCACGTCTCGATTCGGTACGTAGTACGTGTATGTATGTATGTAATGTACGGTCGATACATGCATGCATCGATCCTTACCGAAAGAAGGGCCGGTCGAGCCAGTCTCCAGGTTGGCATCATACCTACCTAAACCTAAAGATGGATCGCGAGTGACAGAGAGGCCGAAGGAGAGAAACCATTGATGGCTTGTTGACCTTGGTACATGGAGGAGCACAGTGTCTGCTATTGCGGTGCACTTTGATCATCTATGTTAGCATGGGACGTGCTACGCGTGAGTCGAGTGATAACTTCCAGTTATCCACCGCCTCCTCCACCGCCAGATCAGCCACGATCAAACGGCCTGCAGTGTGTATCCTTCGTCTCGCTCATCTTTCCTTCGCAACACTGGTCATGTTTCTAAAACATCAGCAAAGCTGCAATTCGCCTCAAGCATCCTTCCTTCGCAAGAACAACATCGCAACACGGCCATGCTTTAGAAACATCGGCGAAGTTGCAATTCGGCAAGCTCACAGACCCACATCTCCGCAACATCAGGGATGTTTCACAAACGACAATGAAGTTGCAATCCGGCGAGCTCACGGCACCCACACCTCGCAACACCGACGATTTCAAAGGCGTCGACGACGCTGCAATCTGGCGACCTCATAGGAGCGTGCCTCTGCAACACAGCTGATGTTTTAAAAACACCACAGGTGGTTATGCCGCCCCTCTCTTCCCTCAAAGCAACGCGGGGCGGGTTGCAATGTCGTGCCTCGTCCTTACAGCATCGACCAGCCGCTTCCTGAGCTCGCTGGAGAAGCGATATGTGAGAGGATGAGGGAGAGGAGAGCATTCGATGTGTTGGTATGGTTTGCTTCGATGTTAATGATGAGGAGAAGGAAGAAAAGTCATGATTTCTCCGGTAGAGATGGGGAACAGGATAATGCACCATGCATGGAGCCCGTGGGACATGTGATGGAGCGATTCACTTGATGATTGATACGGCTCAAACGTATCTATAATTTTTTACCGTTTCATGCTTTTATCATACCACTTTTACATATTTTTGGCAATAATTTATATTGTTTTTATTTGGACTAACCCATTAACCAATGAAAAAGGTCAATACCTGTTTTCTAGTGTTTTTGGAAATATAGGTCAAAAATTCACGGAGCCGAAACCAGCTGAATTTCTTTTGTGATATTTTCTAGAATATATTGGATATTTGGGCGGAGGAATCACCATAAGGCGGTGCCCAAGGCCGCGCCACCCATGCGAGGAAATCATAAGTCAATTGGAGCCCTACTTTGGGCACAAGAAAGTTAATTCATGCGGGAAATCATAATATAAATTAGCCTGATCGAAGTTACGGGTCTCCGAAAATTTAAGAAACGGTGCTTGGCCGCAAAAAAAGTACCGAAATAGAGACGAAAACTAAGAGAAAAAGAGAAGTGGACCCAATCTCGGAGGGGCTCTCGCCCTCTGGGAGCCATGGAAGCCAAGGACTAGGGGGGATCCCTTCTCCCATCTAGGGAGGAGGCTAAGTAAGAAGAAGGAAGGGGCCTCTCTCCCCTGGTGGCGCTGGAGCGACGCCGAGGGAAACCATCGTCACAGTGATCATCTCCTCATCATCAACATCTTCTTCCCTCTCTATGCAGTGGTGTACTCTCTCACCCCGCTGTAACATGGTGTTACCGAAAAAGGCTTTCGCCCCGCTTTATATATAAAGCATCGACCCTCATACAACTGAACCATACAACACAACACCCAAAGACACACACACACACACACACAGACACAAAGCAAGATACAAAGGTGCCGGAGATCAGCTAAGCCAACTCGAAGCGGACAACGGATGTACAACAAGCATCACTACGAAGATGACGGAGCCCTCCACCGAGAACAAGCCACCGTGAAGATAGCTGACCGCCGACGAACCGCGAGCTCCAAGCTAGGAAGTGCCTTCAGGAAGGGCACGACACCGGAGCGCCGACACCACCCGATCTGAAGATCAAGATTTTCATCCGGAGCAACACGGAGAATCGGGAGAGACCGCGACGGAGCCTACAGGAAGGGGACGACGCCCGCGGACGCCGCCACCGTTGGTCCGACCGCGGTCAGACAAGGATTTCACCCCAGTATACCTCTCCATCCCCGATCAGTGTGCACCCGGTCGAAGAGACTAGTCGCACCAGCACCACGGGTCGCCGAGCCCGATCCACCCCGCTGCCCACGCAACCAAGGTCGCCAGTCCGCACCCGAGCTGCGAGCTCCGCTCACGAACACCGCAACTCCCACCGCAGAGCCGCCGCCCTGCCACCCGACACCCCCAACGACCGCCCAAAGGAATGAATCACCACCACCAGCAGACCCCTACCAGCGTTGGAGCCGCCAGCGCCTCGATAGATGGAGCCGGAGGCCACCAGGCCAGGGAAAAGAGGAGGGGGCGGAGTGGTGCGAGACCTCGACCGGCACACCCCCGCGCCGGTGACGGGTGGGAAGACCACCCATCCCTCCAGCCAGCCTCCTCACGTTGCCCCCTAGAATGCCCTACCACGGCCTCTAGGTCAGATTAGCGAGGAGCACGCCGGACACCCGGCCGACGACAAGGATGCGCAGACGGCCAGATCCATCCCGGAGACGACCATACGAGGCGCCACGGCGGACCTTGCACACCGACACTGGCAGCCGCGCAAGCCGCATCAGATGCACCGCGCCCCGCCGACGAGATGGCCCGCGCCGTCCAAGGTCGCCGAGCCGCAGATCTGGCCGAGCCAGACCTAGTTGCCGGCCCAGCCCAGGACGTGTGCACGCCCGCGAAGCCCACGCCATGCCGCCGCCATGTGCTCATGACCCCGCCGCCAGAGCTCGCCGCTGCGCCGCCGCGCCCCTCGCTAGCACGACGCAATGCTCGCCACCGCTGGCCAGCGCCAGCCGCACATGGCGAAAGGATGAAGGGCCCTGCCGCCGTCGACGCCCGCCTGCGCGCCCTGGCGGCGGCGAGGAGGGAAGGAGGGGATGAGGGGGGCTGAGGGAAGGTGTCTAGGGTCCCCCCCCAATGTCACCTCAAGTATCGGTGGTTATGATTATATGATATGCATCACACAATCTCAGATTCATCTATTCAACCAACACATAGAACCTCAAAGAGTGCCCCAAAGTTTCTACCGGAGAGTCAAGACGAAAACGTGTGCCAACCCCTATGCATAGGTTCATGGGCGGAACCCGCAAGTTGATCACCAAAACATACATCAAGTGAATCAATAGAATAACCCATTGTCACCACGGTTATCCCACGCAAGACATACATCAAGTGTTCTCAAATCATTAAAGACTCAATCCGATAAGATAACTTCAAAGGGAAAACTCAATCCATTACAAGAGAGTAGAGGGGAAGAAACATCATAAGATCCAACTATAATAGCAAAGCTCGTGATACATCAAGATCGTATCACCTCAAGAACACGAGAGAGAGAGAGAGATCAAACACATAGCCACTGGTACATACCCTCAGCCCCGAGGGTGAACTACTCCCTCCTCGTCATGGAGAGCGCCGGGATGATGAAGATGGCCACCGGTGAGGGTTCCCCCCTCCGGCAGGGTGCCGGAACAGGGTCCCGATTGGTTTTTGGTGGCTACAGAGGCTTGCGGTGGCGGAACTCCCGATCTCTTCTGCTCCCCGAAGGTTTTAGGGTATATGGGAATATATAGGCGAAAAAAGTCGGTAAGGGGAGCCACGAGGGGCCCACGAGGGTGGAGGGCGCGCCGGGGGGGGGGGGCGCCCCCTGCCTCGTGCTCTCCTCGTTGATCCCCTGACGTGCACTCCAAGTCTCCCGTATTGCTTTCTTTCCAAAAATAACTTTTCTGAAGGTTTCATTACGTTTGGACTCCGTTTGATATTCCTTTTCTGCGAAACACTGAAACAAGGAAAAAACAGAAACTGACATTGGGCTCTGGGTCAATAGGTTAGTCCCAAAAATAATATAAAAGTGCATAGTAAAGCCCATTAAACATCCGAGATGGATAATATAATAGCATGAATACTTCATAAATTATAGATACGTTGGAGACGTATCAGCATCCCCAAGCTTAATTCCTGCTCGTCCTCGAGTAGGTAAATGATAAAAGAAAGAATTTATGAAGTGTGAATGCTAGCAGGTGCATAAGTTTGATCAATGATAATTTCAATCACCTTTTCTAGCATCATTATATGTCATAACAGTAGCTCACATCATAAAGCTTTGCATGATCAAGTAACAAACTATTCACATGTTAAAGTATAGATCATAAACTCTCTTGAAAACTAACAAACCGTGTTATTAGTCATCAAACAATTACAATTCATCTTATTTTCAGGAAGAGTCTATGTCAGAGCTTTGATTCAGCAAACTTCACATACTCAACTATCATTTAGTCTTCCATGATTGCTACCACTCAAAGCATATTTTTAGAACAAATAGTATTCATCGAACACAGAGAAAGATAGGGGCTTAATGTTTCGCCTCCCAACCTTTTACCTCAAGGGTAATGTCAACAATAATAATTCATGCTCAAATATATTTGAATGGCCATATATGCTTAGATCTTTCCATCACATGATGCTTGCCAACTAAAGAGTAGGTTGGAATGAGAAGGAATACTACTGACTCTTGCATAAAAGTAAAAGATAGGCCCTTCGCAGAGGGAAGCAGGGATTTGCAGAGATGCAAGAGCTCGAAGCAAAAACAGAGATGAAAATAATTTTGAGAGGTATGCTTTCATTGTCAACATAACGACCAAGAGTTCCCAATATCTTCCATACTTGATACATCATAGGCGGTTGATACGTCTCCAATGTATCTATAATTTTTGATTGCTCCATGCTATATTATCTTCTGTTTTGGACATTATTGGGCTTTATTATTCACTTTTATATCATTTTTGGGACTAACCTATTAACCGGAGGCCTAGCCCAGAATTGCTGTTTTTTGCCTATTTCAGAGTTTCACAGAAAAAAAATATCAAACGGAGTCCAAACGGAATGAAACCTTCGGGAACGTGATTTTCGGAACGAACATGATCCAGAAAACTTGGACCCTACAACAAGAAATCAAGCAGGAAGCCACGAGGTAGGGGGCGCGCCTACCCCCTGGGCGCGCCCTCCACCCTCGTGGGCCCCACGTTGCTCCACCAACGTACTCCTTCCTCCTATATATACCTACGTACCCCCAAACGATCAGAAACGGAGCCAAAAACCTAATTCCATAGCCGCAACCTTCTGTACCCACAAGATCCCATCTTGGGGCCAGTTCCGGAGCTCCGCCAGAGGGGGCATCGATCACGGAGGGCTTCTACATCAACACCATAGCCTCTTCGATGAAGTGTGAGTAGTTTACCTCAGACCTTCGGGTCCATTGTTATTATCTGGATGGCTTCCTCTCTCTTTTTGGATCTCAATACAATGTTCTCCCCCTCTCTTGTGGAGATCTATTCGATGTAATCTTCTTTTGCGGTGTGTTTGTTGAGACCGATGAATTGTGGGTTTATGATCAAGTTTATCTATGAACAATATTTGAATCTTCTGAATTCTTTTATGTATGATTGGTTATCTTTGCAAGTCTCTTCGAATTATTAGTTTGGTTTGGCCTACTAGATTGACCTTTCTTGCAATGGGAGAAGTGCTTAGCTTTGGGTTCAATCTTGCGGTGTCCTTTCCCAGTGATAGTAGGGGCAGCAAGGCACGTATTGTATTGTTGCCATCGAGGATAACAAGATGGGGTTTTTATCATACTGCTGTTGGGGATCGTTGCAGAAATTAAAAAATTTCTACGCATCACCAAGATCAATCTATGGAGTTTACTAGCAACAAGAGGGGAGTGCATATTCATACCTTTGAAGATCGCGATGCGGAAGCGTTGCAAGAACGCGGTTGGAGGAGTTGTACACGTAGCGATTCAGATCGCGGCAGAATCCGATCCAAGCACCGAACAACGGTGCCTCCGCGTTCAAGACACGTGCAGCCCGGTCACGTATCCCGCGCCTTGATCCAGCAAGGAGGAGGGAGAGGTTGAGGAAGAAGGCTCCAATAGTAGCACGACGGCGTGGTGGTGGTGGAGTGGCAGTTCTCCGGCAGGGCTTCGCCAAGCTCACGCGGAGGAGGAGAGGTGTTGGGGAGGGGAGGGGCTGCGCCTTGGATGTGGTGCTGCAGCCCTCCCTCCACCCCTCTATTTATAGGGATAAGGGGGAAGGGGGCCGGCCCCTCTAGATGAGATCTAGAGGGGGGCGGCGGCCAAGGGGGAGGGGGCTTGCCCCCCAAGCAAGGGGGCGCCCCCTTTAGGGTTCCCCCCAACCCTAGGCACATGGGCCCTAGGGGGGATGGCGCCCAGCCCACTTAGGGGCTGGTTCCCTTCCACCTACAGCCCATAAGGCCCTCCAGGGCAGGTGGACCCTCCCGGTGGACCCCCGGAACCCCTCCGATGGTCCCGGTACAATACCGGTATACCCCCAAATATTTCCGGTGACCGTATGATGACTTCCCATATATAAATCTTCACCTCCGGACCAATACGGAACTCCTCGTGATGTCCGGGATCTCATCCGGGACTCTGAACAACATTCGGTAATCACATACAAACCTTCCTTATAACCCTAGCGTCATCGAACCTTAAGTGTGTGGACCCTACGGGTTCGGGAATCATGCAGACATGACCGAGACACCTCTCTAGCCAACAACCAACAGCAGGATCTGGATACCCATGTTGGCTCCCACACGTTCCACGATGATCTCATCGGATGAACCACGATGTCGAGGATTCAAGCAATCCCGTATACAATTCCCTTTGTCAATCGGTACGTTACTTGCCCGAGATTCGATCGTCGGTATCCCAATACCTCGTTCAATCTCGTTACCGGCAAGTCACTTTACTCGTTCCGTAATGCATGATCCCGTGACCAACTACTTGGTCACATCGAGCTCATTATGATGATGCATTACCGAGTGGGCCCAGAGATACCTCTCCGTCATACGGAGTGACAAATCCCAGTCTCGATCCGCGCCAACCCAACAGACACTTTCGGAGATACCTGTAGTGCACCTTTATAGTCACCCAGTTACGTTGTGACGTTTGGTACACCCAAAGCATTCCTACGGCATCCGGGAGTTGCACGATCTCATGGTCTAAGGAAATGATACTTGACATTAGAAAAGCTTTAGCAAACGAACTACATGATTTAGTGCTATGCTTAGGATTGGGTCTTGTCCATCACATCATTCTCCTAATGATGTGATCCCATTATTAATGACATCCAATGTCCATGGTCAGGAAACCGTAACCATCTATTGATCAACGAGCTGGTCGACTAGAGGCTCACTAGGGACATGTTGTGGTCTATGTATTCACACATGTATTACGATTTTCGGATGACACAATTATAGCATGAACAGTAGACAATTACCATGAACAAGGAAATATAATAATAACCATTTTATTATTGCCTCTAGGGCATATTTCCAACAATTGCATGAGTTTATCCCTATACATCATGTCATCTTGCTTAAAGCGTTACTCTGTTCTTATGAACTTAATACTCTAGATGCATGCTGGATATCAGTCGATGTGTGGAGTAATAGTAGTAGATGCAGGCAGGAGTCGGTCTACTTGTCTCGGACGTGATGCCTATATACATGATCATACCTAGATATTCTCATAACTATGCTCAATTCTGTCAATTGCTCAACAGTAATTTGTTCACCCACCGTAAAATACTTATGCTCTTGAGAGAAGCCACTAGTGAAACCTATGGCCCCCGGGTCTATTTTTCCATCATATTAATCTTCCAACACTTAGTTATTTCCGTTGCTTTTATTTTACTTTGCATCTTTATCACAAAAATACCAAAAATATTATCCTATCATATCTATCAGATCTCACTCTCGTAAGTGACCGTGTAGGGATTGACAACCCCTTATCGCGTTGGTTGCGAGGATTTATTTGTTTGTGTAGGTGCGAGGGACTTGCGTGTAGCCTCCTACTGGATTGATACCTTGGTTCTCAAAAATTGAGGGAAATACTTACGCTACTTTGCTGCATCACCCTTTCCTCTTCAAGGGAAAACCAACGCAGTGCTCAAGAGGTAGCAAGAAGGATTTCTGGCGCCGTTGCCGGGGAGGTCTATGCAAAAGTCAACATACCAAGTACCCATCACAAACCCTTATCTCCCGCATTACATTATTTGCCATTTGCCTCTCATTTTCCTCTCCCCCACTTCACCCTTGCCGTTTTATTCGCCCTCTCTTTTTCGTTCGCCTCTTTTTCGCTTGCTTCTTGTTTGCTCGTGTGTTGGATTGCTTGCTTGTCATGATGGCTCAAGATAATACCAAATTATGTGACTTTACCAATACCAACAATAATGATTTCCTTAGCACTCCGATTGCTCCTCTTACCGATACTGAATCTTGTGAAATCAATGCTGCTTTGTTGAATCGTGTTATGAAAGATCAATTCGCCGGCCTTCCTAGTGAAGATGCCGCTACTCATCTAAATAGCTTCGTTGATTTGTGTGATATGCAAAAGAAGAAAGATGTGGATAATGATATTGTTAAATTGAAGCTATTTCCTTTTTCGCTTAGAGATCGTGCTAAAGCTAGGTTTTCGTCTTTGCCTAAAAATAGTATTGATTCTTGGAATAAGTGCAAAGATGCTTTTATCTCTAAGTATTTTCCTCCCGCTAAAATTATCTCTCTTAGAAACGATATTATGAATTTTAAGCAACTTGATCATGAACATGTTGCACAAGCTTGGGAGAGGATGAAATTAATGATACGTATTGCCCTACACATGGTTTGAATTTATGTATGATTATACAAATTTTTTATGCCGGATTGAATTTTGCTTCTAGAAATCTTTTAGATTCGGCCGCGGGATGCACTTTTATGGAAATCACTTTAGGAGAAGCTACTAAACTCCTAGATAATATTATGGTTAATTATTCTCAATGGCACACTGAAAGATCTACTAATAAAAAAGTGCATGCGATAGAAGAAATTAATGTTTTGAGTGGAAAGATGGATGAACTTATGAAATTATTTGCTACTAAGAGTGTTTCTTCGGATCCTAATGATATGCCTTTGTCTACTTTGATCGAGAATAATAATGAATCTATGGATGTGAATTTTGTTGGTAGGAATAATTTTGGTAACAACGCGTATAGAGGGAACTTTAATCCTAGGCCTTATCCTAGTAATTCCTCTAATAATTATGGTAATTCCTACAACAATTCTTATGGAAACTTTAATAAGATGCCCTCTGAATTTGAGACTAGTGTTAATGAATTTATGAATTCGCAAAAGAGTTTCAATGCCTTGCTTGAAGAAAAATTGCTTAAAGTTGATGAATTGGCTAGGAACGTTGATAGAATTTCTCTTGATGTTGATTCTTTGAAACTTAGATCTATTCCACCTAAGCATGATATCAATGAGTCTCTCAAAGTCATGAGAATTTCCATTGATGAGTGCAAAGAAAGAACCGCTAGGATGCGTGCTAAGAAAGATTGCTTTATAAAAGCGTGTTCTTCTAATTTGTATGAAAACAAAGATGAAGATCTAAAAGTTATTGATGTGTCCCCTATTAAATCTTTGTTTTGCAATATGAATCTTGATAATGATGGGACTGAATATGATCCACCTTTACCTAGAAGGCATTCCAAAAATTCGGAGTTTATAGATCTTGATGCTAAAATTGATAAAAGTGGGATTGAAGAGATCTAAACATTAGACATTAATGAACCCACTATTTTGGATTTCAAGGAATTTAATTATGATAATTGCTCTTTGATAGATTGTATTTCCTTGTTGCAATCTGTGCTAAATTCTCCTCATGCTTATAGTCAAAATAAAGCCTTTACCAAACATATCGTTGATGCTTTGATGCAATCTTATGAAGAAAAACTTGAGTTGGAAGTTTCTATCCCTAGAAAACTCTATGATGAGTGGGAACCTACTATTAAAATTAAGATTAAAGATCATGAATGCTATGCTTTGTGTGATTTGGGTGCTAGTGTTTCCACTATTCCCAAAACTTTGTGCGATTTGTTAGGTTTCCGTGATTTTGATGATTGCTCTTTAAACTTGCACCTTGCGGATTCCACTATTAAGAAACCTATGGGAAGAATTAATGATGTTCTTATTGTTCCAAATAGGAACTATGTGCCCGTAGATTTTTATCGTTCTTGACATAGATTGCAATCCTTCATGTCCTATTATTCTTGGTAGACCTTTCCTTAGAACGATTGGTGCAATTATTGATATGAAGGAAGGGAATATTAGATTCCATTTTCCATTAAAGAAAGGCATGGAACACTTCCCTAGGAAGAAAATAAAATTACCATATGAATCTATTATGAGAGCCACTTATGGATTGCCCACCAAAGATGACAATACCTAGATCTATCCCTGCTTTTATGCCTAGCTAGGGGCGTTAAACGATAGCGCTTGTTGGGAGGCAACCCAATTTTTTTTTGCTTTTTAGGAATAAATATTTGTTCTAGCCTCTGGTTAGATGTGTTTTTATGTTTCAATTAGTGTTTGTGCAGTTAAACCTATAGGATCTTCTTGGATGATAGTTATTTGATCTTGCAGAAAATTCCAGAAACTTTCTGTTCACGAAAATAATTGTTAAAAATCACCAGAACGTGATAAAATATTGATTCCAATTGCTGCTGATCAATAAAAAAATTGTCTAGGTGTCCTATTTTGGCTGATGTTTTGGAGTTACAGAAGTTTGCGTTAGTTACAGATTACTACAGACTGTTCTGTTTTTGACAGATTCTGTTTTTCGTGTGTTGTTTGCTTATTTTGATGAATCTATGGCTAGTAAAAGAGTTTATAAACCATAGAGAAGTTGGAATACAGTAGGTTTAACACCAATATAAGTAAAGAATGAGTTCATTACAGTACCTTGAAGTGGTCTTTTGTTTTCTTTCGCTAACGGAGCTCACGAGATTTTCTGCTAAGTTTTGTGTTGTGAAGTTTTCAAGTTTTGGGTGAAAGATTTGATAGTTTATGGAACAAGGAGTGGCAAGAGCCTAAGCTTGGGGATGCCCATGGCACCTCCAAGATAATCTAAGGACACCAAAAAGCCAAAGCTTGGGGATGCCCCGGAAGGCATCCCCTCTTTCGTCTACTTCCATCGGTAACTTTACTTGGAGCTATATTTTTATTCACCACATGATATGTGTTTTGCTTGGAGCGTCTTGTATGATTTGAGTCTTTGCTTTTTAGTTTACCACAATCATCCTTTCTGTACACACCTTTTTGAGAGAGACACACATGATTCGGAAATTATTAGAATACTCTATGTGCTTCACTTATATCTTTTGAGTTATATAGTTTTTGCTCTAGTACTTCACTTATATTTTTTAGAGCACGGTGGTGGATTTGTTTTATAGAAACTATTGATCTCTCATGCTTCACTTAGATTATTTTGAGAGTCTAAAATAGCATGGTAATTTGCTTAAATAATCCTAATATGCTAGGTATTCAAGAATAGTAAAAACTTTCTTATGAGTGTGTTGAATACTAAGAGAAGTTTGATGCTTGATGATTGTTTTGAGATATGGAGGTAGTGATATCAAAGTTGTGCTAGTTGAGTAGTTGTGAATTTGAGAAATACTTGTGTTAAAGTTTGCAAGTCTCGTAGCATGCACGTATGGTAAACGTTATGTAACAAATTTGAAACATGAGGTGTTCTTTGATTGTCCTGCTTATGAGTGGCGGTCGGGGACGAGCGATGGTCTTTTCCTACCAATCTATCCCCCTAGGAGCATGTGCGTAGTGCTTGGTTTTTGATGACTTTAGATTTTCGCAATAAGTATGTGAGTTCTTTATGACTAATGTTGAGTCCATGGATTATACGCACCCTCACCTTTCCATCATTGCTAGCCTCTTTGGTACCGTGCATTGCCCTTTCTCACATTGAGAGTTGGTGCAAACTTCGCTGGTGCATCCAAACCCCGTGATATGATACGCTCTTTCACACATAAACCTCCTTATATATTCCTCAAAACAGCCACCATACCTACCTATTATGGCATTTCCATAGCCATTCCGAGATATATTGCCATGCAACTTTCCACCATTCCGTTATCATGACACGTTCATCATTGTCATATTGCTTTGCATGATCATGTAGTTCACATAGTATTTGTGGCAAAGCCACCATTCATAATTCTTTCATACATGTCACTCTTGGTTCATTGCATATCCCGGTACACCGCCGGAGGCATTCATATAGAGTCATACTTTGTTCTAGTATCGAGTTGTAAATAAATAGAAGTGTGATGATCATCATTTTCTAGAGCATTGTCCCAAGTGAGGAATAAAAAAAAGAGAGAAAGGCCATAAAAAAAGAGAAGGCCCAAAAAAAAAGAGAAAAAGAGAGAAGGGACAATGTTACTATCCTTTTACCACACTTGTGCTTCAAAGTAGCACCATAATCTTCATGATAGAGAGTCTCTTGTTTTGTCACTTTCATATACTAGTGGGAATTTTTCATTATAGAACTTGGCTTGTATATTCCAACAATGGGCCTCCACAAGTGCCCTAGGTCTTCGTGAGCAAGCAAGTTGGATGCACACCCACTTAGTTTCTTTTTGTTGAGCTTTCATATATTTATAGCTCTAGTGCATCCGTTGCATGGCAATCCCTACTCCTTGCATAAACATCAATCGATGGGCATCTCCATAGCTCATTGATTAGCCTCGTTGATGTGAGACTTTCTCCTTTTTTGTCTTCTCCACATAACCCGCATCATCATATTCTATTCCACCCAAAGTGTTATGTCCATGGCTCACGCTCATGTATTGCGTGACGGTTGAAAAAGTTTAAGATTACTAAAGTATGAAACAATTGCTTGGCTTGTCATCGGGGTTGTGCATGATGAGAGCATTCTTGTGTGACGAAAATGGAGCATGACTAAACTATATGATTTTGTAGGGATGAACTTTCTTTGGCCATGTTATTTTGAGAGGACATAATTGCTTACTTGGTATGCTTGAAGTATTATTATTTTTATGTCAATATTGAACTTTTATCTTGAATCTTTCGGATCTGAATAATCATACCACAATTAACAAGAATTACATTGAAATTATGCCAAGTAGCATTCCGCATCAAAAATTTTGTTTTTATCATTTACCTACTCGAGGACGAGCAGGAATTAAGCTTGGGGATGCTTGATACGTCTCCAACGTATCTATAATTTTTGATTGCTCCATGCTATATTATCTTCTGTTTTGGACATTATTGGGCTTTATTATTCACTTCTATATTATTTTTGGGACTAACCTATTAACCGGAGGCCCAGCCCAGAATTGCTGTTTTTTTGCCTATTTTAGAGTTTCGCAGAAAAAGAATATCAAACGGAGTCCAAACAGAATGAAACCTTCGGGAACGTGATTTTCAGAACGAACATGATCCAGAGGACTTGGACCCTACGTCAAGAAATCAAGCAGGAAGCCATGAGGTAGGGGGCGCGCCCTCCACCCTCGTGGGCCCCATGTTGCTCCACCGACGTACTCCTTCCTCCTATATATACCTACGTAACCCCAAACAATCAGAAACGGAGCCAAAAACCTAATTCCACCGCCCCAACCTTCTGTACCCACGAGATCCCATCTTGGGGCCAGTTCCAGAGCTCCGTCGGAGGGGGCATCGATCACGGAGGGCTTCTACATCAACACCATAGCCTCTCCGATGAAGTGCGAGTAGTTTACCTCAGACCTTCGGGTCCATAGTTATTAGCTAGATGGCTTCCTCTCTCTTTTTGGATCTCAATACAATGTTCTCCCCCTCTCTTGTGGAGGTCTATTCGATGTAGTCTTCTTTTGCGGTGTGTTTGTTGAGACCGATGAATTGTGCGTTTATGATCAAGTTTATCTATGAACAATATTTGAATCTTCTGAATTCTTTTATGTATGATTGGTTACCTTTGCAAGTCTCTTTGAATTATCAGTTTGGTTTGGCCTACTAGATTGATCTTTCTTGCAATGGGAGAAGTGCTTAGCTTTGGGTTCAATCCTCCCTGATAATAATTTTCAGTAGCATCATGAATGAATTCAACAATATAACCATCACATAAAGCATTCTTTTCATGATCTACAAGCATAGAAATTTTATTACTCTCCACATAAGAAAATTTCTTCTCATGAATAGTAGTGGGAGCAAACTCAACAAAATAACTATCATGTGAAGCATAATCCAATTGAAAATTAAAATCATGATGACAAGTTTCATGGTTATCTTTATTCTTTATAGCATACGTGTCATCACAATAATCATCATAGATAGGAGGCATGCTTTTATCATAATAAATTTGCTCATCAAAACTTGGGGGACTAAACATATCATCTTCATCAAACATAGCATCCCCAAGCTTGTGGATTTGCATATCATTAGCATCATGGGTATTCAAGGAATTCATACTAACAACATTGCAATCATGCTCACTCACATACTTTATGCCAAGCATTCTATGTAATTCTTCTTCTAGTACTTGAGCACAATTTTCCTTCCCATCATTTTCACGAAAGACATTAAAAAGATGAAGCATATGAGACAAACTCAATTCCATTTTTTGTAGTTTTCTTTTATAAATTAAACTAGTGATAAAACAAGAAACTAAAAGTTTCGATTGCAAGATCTAAAGATATACCTTCAAGCACTCACCTCCCTGGCAAGGGCGCCAGAAAAGAGCTTAGTTGACGGGGTGTGAGTGCCGCTTACGTAGCCTCCCCGGCAATGGCGCCAGAAAAGAGCTTGATGTCTACTACACAAACTTCTTCTTGTAGACGTTGTTGGGCCTCCAAGAGCAGAGGTTTGTAGGACAGTAGCAATTTTCCCTCAAGTGGATGACCTAAGGTTTATCAATCCGTGGGAGGCGTAGGATGAAGATGGTCTCTCTCAAGCAACCCTCCAACCAAATAACAAAGAGTCTCTTGTGTCCCCAACACACCCAATACAATGGTAAATTGTATAGGTGCACTAGTTCGGCGAAGAGATGGTGATACAAGTGCAATATGGATGGTCGATATAGGTTTTTGTAATATGAAAATATAAAAACAGCAAGGCAACTAATGATAAAAGCGAGCACAAACGGTATTGCAATGCTAGGAAACAAGGCCTAGGGTTCATACTTTCACTAGTGAAAGTTCTCTCAACAATAATAGCATAATTGTATCATATAACTATCCCTCAACATGCAACAAAGAGTCACTCCAAAGTCACTAATAGCGGAGAACAAACGAAGAGATTATGGTAGGGTACGAAACCACCTCAAAGTTATGCTTTCCTATCAATCCATTAGGCTATTCCTATAAGTGTCACAAACAACCCTAGAGTTCGTAGTAAAATAACACCTTAAGACGCACATCAACCAAAACCCTAATGTCACCTAGATACTCCAATGTCACCTCAAGTATCCGTGGTTATGATTATACGATATGCATCACACAATCTCAGATTCATCTATTCAACCAACACATAGAACCTCAAAGAGTGCCCCAAAGTTTCTACCAGAGAGTCAAGACGAAAACGTGTGCCAACCCCTATGCATAGGTTCATGGGTGGAACCCGCAAGTTGATCACCAAAACATACATCAAGTGAATCAATAGAATAACCCATTGTCACCACGGTTATCCCACGCAAGACATACATCAAGTGTTCTCAAATCATTATAGACTCAATCCGATAAGATAACTTCAAAGGGAACACTCAATCCATTACAAGAGAGTAGAGGGGGAGAAACATCATAAGATCCAACTATAATAGCAAAGCTCGCGATACATCAAGATCGTATCACCTCAAGAACATGAGAGAGAGAGATCAAACACATAGCTACTGGTACATACCCTCAGCCCCGAGGGTGAACTACTCCCTCCTCGTCATGGAGAGCGCCGGGATGATGAAGATGGACACCGGTGAGGGTTCCCCCCTCCGGCAGGGTGCCGGAACAGGGTCCTGATTGGTTTTTGGTGGCTACAGAGGCTTGCGGCGGCGGAACTCCCGATCTCTTCTGCTCCCCGAAGGTTTTAGGGTATATGGGAATATATAGGCGAAAGAAGTCGGTAAGGGGAGCCACGAGGGGCCCACGAGGGTGGAGGGCGCGCCCAGGGGGTGGGCGCGCCCCCTGATACGTCTCCAACGTATCTATAATTTTTCATTGCTCCATGCTATATTATCTTCTGTTTTGGACATTATTGGGCTTTATTATTCACTTTTATATTATTTTTGGGACTAACCTATTAACCGGAGGCCTAGCCCAGAATTGCTGTTTTTTGCCTACTTCAGAGTTTCGCAGAAAAAGAATATCAAACGGAGTCCAAACGGAATGAAACCTTCGGGAACGTGATTTTCGGAACGAACATGATCCAGGAGACTTGGACCCTACGTCCAGCAACCAACAGGGAAGCCACGAGGTAGGGGGGCGCGCCTACCCCCCAGGGCGCGCCCTCCACCCTCATGGGCCCCCCTGTTGCTCCACCGACGTACTTCTTCCTCCTATATATACCTACGTACCCCCAAACGATCAGATACGGAGCCAAAAACCTAATTCCACCGCCGCAACCTTCTGTACCCACGAGATCCCATCTTGGGGCCTGTTCCGGAGCTCCGCCAGAAGGGGCATCGATCACGGAGGGCTTCTACATCAACACAATAGCCCCTCCGATGAAGTGTGAGTAGTTTACCTTAGACCTTCGAGTCCATAGTTATTATCTAGATGGCTTTCTCTCTCTTTTTGGATCTCAATACAATGTTCTCCTCCTATCTCGTGGAGATCTATTCGATGTAATCTTCTTTTGCAGTGTGTTTGTTGAGACCGATGAATTGTGGGTTTATGATCAAGTTTATCTATGAACAATATTTGAATCTTCTCTGAATTCTTTTATGTATCATTGGTTATTTTTGCAAGTCTCTTCGAATTATCAGTTTGGTTTGGCCTACTAGATTGATCTTTCTTGCAATGGGAGAAGTGCTTAGCTTTGGGTTCAATCTTGCGGTGTCCTTTCCCAGTGACAGTAGGGGCAGCAAGGCACGTATTGTATTGTTGCCATCGAGGATAACAAGATGGGGTTTTTATCATATTTCATGAATTTATCCCTCTACATCATGTCATCTTGCTTAAGGCGTTACTCTGTTCTTATGAACTTAATACTCTAGATGCATGCTGGATAGCGGTCGATGTGTGGAGTAATAGTAGTAGATGCAGGCAGGAGTCGGTCTACTTGTCTCGGACGTGATGCCTATATACATGATCATACCTAGATATTCTCATAACTATGCTCAATTCTGTCAATTGCTCAACAGTAATTTGTTCACCCACCATAAAATACTTATGCTCTCGAGAGAAGCCACTAGTGAAACCTATGGCCCCCGGGTCTATCTTCATCCTATTAATCTTCCAACACTTAGTTATTTCCGTTGCTTTTTTACTTTGCTTTTATTTTACTTTGCATCTTTATCATAAAAATACCAAAAATATTATCTTATCATATCTATCAGATCTCACTCTCGTAAGTGACCGTGTAGGGATTGACAACCCATTATCGCGTTGGTTGCGAGGATTTATTTGTTTTGTGTAGGTGCGAGGGACTCGCGTGTAGCCTCCTACTGGATTGATACCTTGGTTCTCAAAAATTGAGGGAAATACTTACGCTACTTTGCTGCATCACCCTTTCCTCTTCAAGGGAAAACCAATGCGGTGCTCAAGAGGTAGCAAGAAGGATTTCTGGCGCCGTTGCCGGGGAGGCTTACGCGAAGTCAAGTCAAGTTTTGGACTCCCGTCAACGAGCCATTTCTGGCGCCGTTGCCGGGGAGGTCTACGCAAAAGTAAACCTACCAAGTACCCATCACAAATCCTTATCTCCCGCATTACATTATTTGCCATTTGCCTCTCGTTTTCCTCTCCCCCACTTCACCCTTGCCATTTTATTCGCCCTCTTTTTTTTTGTTCGCCTCTTTTCCATTGCTTGTCGTTATGGCTAGTCCTTTATCTTCTCCGTTGTCTCCCGAAAATGAAGTTCTCAATTTTAAACAAAGGGAGGGAGAAAATCTGAAAGACGCTTGGTATCGAATTTGCAATGCTCAAAATAGATCTACCAGGAAGCAATCTACTTCCGTTCTTCTCCGCAATTTTTATGTAGGTGCTAATCCTTGGTATAGATATATTCTTGGCTCCATTACCGGAGGGAATTTCTTGGGTAGCCAAACTTTTGACTCTTATAATGCTATGATAGATTTATATGGCTCACCACCTCTCTTGGTTAATGGAACTATTTTAACTTTGGAGCATGTAATGCAAAGACTTGAAATTATTGAAAATAAAGTTGCTACCGTAGAGCTAATTGAAAATTTGGATAAAAATATCCACAACCAAATTACCCAATACGGATCTAAAGTAGGAGTCACTTTGAAAAATATTAAGGAGAAGGAACCCATAGTTAATGAAAGAATAAATCAGGATTCTACTAGAATTGATAAACTTGAGGGTATTATTACCAACTTGGGAACCTCTTTTTCTTCCATAAAAAATACTCCTAGTCCTCCAACGAAAAGTGCCAAGCTTATGTATGTTCCTAAAAATAAGGGTGAATCCTCTAGTAAAGAAACTGCGGATCTTAAATCTATAAGTATTCATCCCAATCTTTTTGCTATCTTTAAGGAACCATTTGCTACAAATGAATTTTTCGATCTTGTTCCTAAAAGTTTGATAATTAATAGAAAGAAAGAAACTCTAAAGGATGAAAGATGTCTTATTGAAGAATTTCCTACCAAAGATGGCAATACCTAGATCTATCCTTGCTTTTATGCCTAGCTAGGGGCGTTAAACGATAGCGCTTGTTGGGAGGCAACCCAATTTTATTTTTGTAGTTTTTTTAGTTTTTTTGCTTCTGTTTAGGAATAAATATTTGTTCTAGCCTCTGGTTAGATGTGTTTTTATGTTTTAATCAGTGTTTGTGCCAATTTAAACCTATAGGATCTTCTTGGATGATAGTTATTTGATCTTGCAGAAATTTCCAGAAACTTTCTGTTCACGAAAACAATTGTTAAAAATCACCATAACGTGATAAAATATTAATTCCAATTGCTGCTGATTAATAAATAAATTTTCTAGGTCGTACTTTTTTGGCTGATTTTTTGGAGTTACATAAGTTTGCGTTAGTTACAGATTACTACAGACTGTTCTGTTTTTGACAGATTCTGTTTTTCGTGTGTTGTTTGCTTATTTTGATGAATCTATGGCTAGTAAAATAGTTTATAAACCATAGAGAAGTTGGAATAAAGTAGTTTTAACACCAATATAAATAAAGAATGAGTTCATTACAGTACCTTGAAGTGGTCTTTTGTTTTCTTTCGCTAATGGAGCTCACGAGATTTTCTGTTAAGTTTAGTGTTGTGAAGTTTTCACGTTTTGGGTGAAAGATTTCATGGATTATGGAACAAGGAGTGGAAAGAGCCTAAGCTTGGGGATGCCCATGGCACCCCCAAGATAATCTAAGGACACCAAAAAGCCAAAGCTTGGGGATGCCCCGGAAGGCATCCCCTCTTTCGTCTACTTCCATCGGTAACTTTACTTGGAGCTATATTTTTATTCACCACATGGTATGTGTTTTGCTTGGAGAGTCTTGTATGATTTGAGTCTTTATTTGTTAGTTTGCCACAATTATCCTTGCTGTACACACCTTTTGAGAGAGACACACATGATTCGGAAATTATTAGAATACTCTATGTGCTTCACTTATATCTTTTGAGTTATATAGTTTTGCTCTAGTACTTCACTTATATCTTTTAGAGCACGGTGGTGGATTTGTTTTATAGAAACTATTGATCTCTCATGCTTCACTTAGATCATTTTGAGAGTCTAAAATAGCATGGTAATTTGCTTAAATAATCCTAATATGCTAGATATTCAAGAATAATAAAAACTTTCTTATGAGTGTGTTGAATACTAAGAGAAGTTATATGCTTGATGATTGTTTTGAGACATGGAGGTAATAATATCAAAGTCGTGCTAGTTGAGTAGTTGTGAATTTGAGAAATGCTTGTGTTGAAGGTTGCAAGTCCCGTAGCTTGCACGTATGGTAAACATTATGTAACAAATTTGAAACATGAGGTGTTCTTTGATTGTCCTCCTTATGAGTGGCGGTCGGGGACGAGCGATGGTCTTTTCCTACCAATCTATCCCCCTAGGAGCATGCGCGTAGTGCTTGGCTTTTGATGACTTGTATATTTTTGCAATAAGTATGTGAGTTCTTTATGAGTAATGTTGAGTCCATGGATTATACGCACTCTCACCCTTCCATCATTGCTAGCCTCTTCGGTACCGTGCATTGCCCTTTCTCACATTGAGAGTTGGTGCAAACTTCGCCGGTGCATCCAAACCCCGTGATATGATACGCTCTTTCACACATAAACCTCCTTATATCTTCCTCAAAACAGCCACCATACCTACCTATTATGGCATTTCCATAGCCATTCCGAGATATACTGCCATGCAACTTTCCACCATTCCGTTTATCATGACACATTCATCATTGTCATATTGCTTTGCATGATCATGTAGTTGACATAGTACTCGTGGCAAAGCCACCGTTCATAATTCTTTCATACATGTCACTCTTGGTTCATTGCATATCCCGGTACACTGCCCGAGGCATTCTTATAGAGTCATACTCTGTTCTAGTATGGAGTTGTAATCATTGAGTTGTAAATAAATAGAAGTGTGATGATCATCATTTTCTAGAGCATTGTCCCAAGTGAGGAAAGAGAGAGAGAGAGAGAGAGAGAGAGAGAGAGAGAGAGAGAAAGGCCATAAAAAAGGAGAAGGCCCAAAAAATGAGAGAAAAAGAGAGAAGGGACAATGTTACTATCCTTTTACCACACTTGTGCTTCAAAGTAGCACCATAATCTTCATGATAGAGAGTCTCTTGTTTTCTCACTTTCATATACTAGTGGGAATTTTTCATTATAGAACTTGGCTTGTATATTCCAACAATGGGCCTCCTCAAGTGCCCTAGGTCTTCGTGAGCAAGCAAGTTGGATGCACACCCACTTAGTTTCTTTTTGTTGAGCTTTCATATACTTATACCTCTAGTGCATCCGTTGCATGGCAATCCCTACTCCTTGCATTAACATCAATCGATGGGCACCTCCATAGCTCATTGATTAGCCTCGTTGATGTGAGACTTTGTACTTTTTTTGTCTTCTCCACATAACCCCCGTCATCATATTCTATTCCACCCAAAGTGCTATGTCTATATTTCGCGCTCATGTATTGCGTGAGGGTTTATAAGTTTGAGATTACTAAAGTATGAAACAATTGCTTGGTTTGTTATCGGGGTTGTGCATGATGAGAGCATTTTTGTGTGACGAAGATGGAGCATGACTAAACTATATGATTTTGTAGGGATGAACTTTCTTTGGCCATGTTATTTTGAGAGGACATAATTGCTTAGTTAGTATGCTTGAAGTATTATTATTTTTATGTCAATATTGAACTTTTATCTTGAATCTTTCGGATCTGAATATTCATACCACAATTAAGAAGAATTACATTGAAATTATGCCTAGTAGCACTCCGCATCAAGAATTCTGTTTTTATCATTTACCTACTCGAGGACGAGCAGGAATTAAGCTTGGGGATGCTTGATACGTCTCCAACGTATCTATAATTTTTGATTGCTCCATGTTATATTATCTTCTGTTTTGGACATTATTGGGCTTTATTATTCACTTTTATATTATTTTTGGACTAACCTATTAACCGGAGGCCCAGCCCAGAATTGCTGTTTTTTGCCTGTTTCAGAGTTTCGCAGCAAAAGAATATCAAACGGAGTCCAAACGGAATGAAACCTTCGGGAACGTGATTTTTGGAACGAACATGATCCAGGAGACTTGGACCCTACGTCAAGCAACCAACGGGGAAGCCACGAGGTAGGGGGGCGCGCCTACCCCCCAGGGCGCGTCCTCCACCCTCGTGGGCCCCCTGTTGCTCCATCGACGTACTTCTTCCTCCTATATATACCTACGTACCCCCAAACGATCAGATACGGAGCCAAAAACCTAATTCCACCGCCGCAACCTTCTGTACCCACGAGATCCCATCTTGGGGCCTGTTCCGGAGCTCCGCCGGAAGGGGCATCGATCATGGAGGGCTTATACATCAACACCATAGCCGCTCCGATGAAGTGTGAGTAGTTTACCTCAGACCTTCGGGTCCATAGTTATTAGCTAGATGGCTTTCTCTCTCTTTTTGGATCTCAATACAATGTTCTCCCCCTCTCTCGTGGAGATCTATTTGATGTAATCTTCTTTTGCGGTGTGTTTGTTGAGACCGATGAATTGTGGGTTTATGATCAAGTTTATTTATGAACAATATTTGAATCTTCTCTGAATTTATTTATGTATGATTGGTTATCTTTGCAATCCTCTTCGAATTATCATTTTGGTTTGGCCTACTAGATTGATCTTTCTTGCAATCGGAGAAGTGCTTAGCTTTGGGTTCAATCTTGCGGTGTCCTTTCCCAGTGACAGTAGGGGCAGCAAGGCACGTATTGTCTTGTTGCCATCGAGGATAACAAGATGGTTTTTTTATCATATTGCATGAATTTATCCCTCTACATCATGTCATCTTGCTTAAGGCGTTACTCTGTTCTTATGAACTTAATACTCTAGATGCATGCTGGATAGCGGTCGATGTGTGGAGTAATAGTAGTAGATGCAGGCAGGAGTCGGTCTACTTGTCTCGGACGTGATGCCTATATACATGATCATACCTAGATATTCTCATAACTATGCTCAATTCTGTCAATTGCTCAATAGTAATTTGTTCACCCACCGTAAAATGCTTATGCTCTCGAGAGAAGCCACTAGTGAAACCTTTGGCCCCCGGGTCTATCTTCATCCTATTAATCTTCCAACACTTAGTTATTTCTGTTGCTTTTTACTTTGCTTCTTTATCATAAAAATACCAAAAATATTATCCTATCATATCTATCAGATCTCACTCTCGTAAGTGACCGTGTAGGGATTGACAACCCCTTAACGCGTTGGTTGCGAGGATTTATTTGTGTTGTGTAGGTGCGAGGGACTCGCGCGTAGCCTCCTACTGGATTGATACCTTTGTTCTAAAAAACTGACGGAAATACTTATGCTACTTTGCTGCATCACCCTTTCCTCTTCAAGAGAAAACCAACGCAGTGCTCAAGAGGTAGCACCCCCCTGCCTCGTGCTCTCCTCGTTGATCCCCTGACGCGCACTCCAAGTCTCCCGTATTGCTTTCTTTCCAAAAATAACTTTTCCGAAGGTTCCATTCCATTTGGACTCCGTTTGATATTACTTTTCTGCTAAACACTTAAACAAGGAAAAAAACAGAAACTGGCACTGGGCTCTGGGTCAATAGCGTAGTCCCAAAAATAATATAAAAGTGCATAGTAAAGCCCATTAAACATCCGAGATGGATAATATAATAGCATGAATACTTCATAAATTATAGATACGTTGGAGACGTATCACCTATGGGTTAATTCTGATATGCTATGGTTGATATGAATTGTGTGTTATTATGGTGCTATACTATGGTACCCGCCGTTTCACGCACATGCGTGGGATTTACACTATAGGTGTTGGGAAATGTACTAGAAAACAAAAAAGTTCGCCCTACGATCAACGAGGAAGAAGAAAAGTCAGTGTAGATCGTACTTGGAGTCCCTCAAACCGTAGATGAATGGTCCTACGAACTGCCCACGAACAGTCCCTCAAACGGAAGTCCAAAAGCACGACCTCTCTAGGGTTGCAAGCATACGGTCTTCACGATCCGGCAATGCTTGGCCGTCGAGAGTTAATCATCACCAGAGAATTAGAGGGAGAAGATTAGACAATGCTTCTAATTATGAGGATTAGAGGATCTAGGTCAAACTCTAATTGATCAACTAGGACCAACCAGAACTAGAACTAGAGGAGGCACCAAAACTTGTGTTTTCAAAAGTGCCCAAAACCTCTAGTATATATAGGTTGGAGGAGACGAAGGGGGCGCCACAAGGGAGTAAGGAAACCTCCCCCTTTAGGCCGGCCAAGGTGGGGTTTTCCTACTCCAATTCAACCTCCTGTTGGCCTCCAAAAAGGCTAAGGGGTGGTGCCCCCTTATTGGGCCCTTGTGGCCCAATACTCCTTTCAGTACTTGGCCTTTTAAGGCATGTTGATATTAAATTAAATAGAAAAGCCTCCTAACAATTATTAGAGACTTCTATTATTAAGTTAACATCACCAGAAATATTTTCCACATATATATTATTTGTCGGTAATACCCGGTATTGCACGATAAACTCCGTAACCCTTCCGATGACCCCGAAACTATTCCGAATATTAATGAAACAACTCCACAAATATATTCTCATTATTCCCGTCCTACTAAAACTTAACAGATCATGATTACCTTAAGCTTGTGACCCTGTGATGTCTACTACGCAACTTTTATTCTTGTACACTCTGTTGGGCCTCCAAGCGTAGATTTTTGTAGGACAACAGCAAATTTCCCTCAAGTGGATGACCTAAGGTTTATTAATTCGTGGAAGGTGTAGCATGAAGATGGTCTCTCTCGAACAACCCTACAATCAAATACAAGAAATCTCTTGTGTCCCCAACACACCCAGTACAATGGTCAATTGTATAGGTGCACTAGTTCGACGAGATGGTGATACAAGTGTAATATGGATGGTGAAAATATGTTTTTATAATATGAATAAATAAAAATAGCAAGGTAGCAAGTAATAAAAGTGAGTAAAAACGGTGTCTCGATGCTTAGAAACAAGGCCTAGACTTCATATTTTTAGTACTGCAATCTCTCAACAGTGCTAAAATAATTGAATCATATAACAATCCATTAATGTGCGGCAAAGAATCGCTCCAAAGTTTTTTTCAATAGCGGAGAACACAAGATGAAATTTTTGTACGTAGCAAACCACCTGAAAGTTATCTTCCGAGCAATTTATCGAGTCGTCCCTATATGTGTCACAAATAGCCGTAGAGTTCGTACTAAAATAACATCATATTATATGCATCAATCAACTCAAATGTTGAAGGAAATATGCCCTAGAGGCAATAATAAAGTTGTTATTTATGTTTCCTTATATCATGATAAATGTTTATTATTCATGCTAGAATTGTATTAAACGGAAACTTAGTACATGTGTGAATACATAGACAAACATAGTGTCCCTAGTATGCCTCTACTTGACTAGCTCGTTGATCAAAGATGGTTAAGTTTCCTAGCCATAGACATGTGTTGTCATTTGATGAACGAGATCACATCATTAGAGAATGATGTGATGGACAAGACCAATCTATTAGCATAGCACAAATTATCGTTTAGTTTTATTGCTAATGCTTTCATCATGACTTATACATGTTCCTCTGACTATGAGATTATGCAACTCCCGAATACCGAAGGAACACCTTGTGTGCTATCAAACGTCACAACGTAACTGGGTGATTATAAAGATGCTCTACAGGTGTCTCCGATGGTGTTTGTTGAGTTAGCATAGATCGAGATTAGGATTTGTGACTCCGTGTTTCGGAGAGGTATCTCTAGGCCCTCTCGGTAATGCACATCACTATAAGCCTTGCAAGCAATGTGACTAATGAGTTAGTTACGGGATGATGCATTACGGAACGAGTAAAGAGACTTGCCGGTAACGAGATTGAACTAGGTATGATGATACCGACGATCGAATCTCGGGCAAGTAACATACCGATGACAAAGAGAACAACGTATGTTGTTATGCGGTTTGACCGATAAAGGTCTTCATAAAATATGTAGGAGCCAATATGAGCATCCAGGTTCCGCTATTGGTTATTGACCGGAGATGTGTCTCGGTCATGTCTACATAGTTATCGAACCCGTAGGGTCCGCACGCTTAACGTTCGATGACGATTTGTATTATGAATTATGAGATTTGATGTACCAAAGTTTGTTCAGAGTCCCGGATGAGATCACGGACATGACGAGGAGTCTCAAAATGGTCGAGAGGTAAAGATTCATATATTGGAAGGTTGCATTTGGACATCGGAATGGTTCCGAGTGATTCAGGCATTTTTGTCGGAGTACAGGGAGGTTAACGGAACCCCCCCGGAGAATTTATGGGCCTTATGGGCCATAAGAGGGAAGCACACCAGCCCACAAGGGGCTGGTGCGCCCCCTTGGACAGGAGGCCAATTAGGACTAGGAGAAGGGCCCCCCTTTCCTTGTCCTTCTCCCTTCCCCCTTTCCTACTCCGTGTGGGAGGTGGAATCCTACTAGGACTAGGGAGTCCTAGTAGGACTCCACACCTTGGCGCGCCCTGATACGTCCATTTTGCATCATGGTTTTATACCGATATTTATTGCATTATGGGCTGTTATTACACGTTATGTCACAATACTTATGCCTATTCTCTCTTATTTTACAAGGTTTACATAAGGAGGGCGAATGCCGGCAGCTGGAATTCTAGGCTTGAAAAGGAGCAAATATTAGAGACCTATTCTGCACAACTCCAAAAGTCCTGAAACTCCACGAAAGTTATTTTTGGAAATAATAAAAAATACTGAGCGGAAGAAATACGTCAGGGGGGCCACCACCTGCCCATGAGGGTGGGGGCGCGCCCCCCCTGCCTCGTGGGCCCCCTGTTGGCTCTCCGGTGGCCATCTTCTGCTATATGAAGTCTTTCGTCCAGGGAAAAATCAGAAGCAACCTTTAGGGACGAGACTCCGCCACCACGAGGCGGAACCTTGGCGGAACCAATCTAGGGCTCCGGCAGAGCTGTTCTGCCGGGGACACTTCCCTCCGGGAGGGGGAAATCATCGCCATCGTCATCACCAACGCTCCTCTCATCAGGAGAGGGCAATCTCCATCAACATCTTCATCAGCACCATCTCCTCTCAAAACCCTAGTTCATCTCTTGTATCCAATTCTTGTCTCTAAGTCCGGGATTGGTACCTGTAGGTTGCTAGTAGTGTTGATTACTCCTTGTAGTTGATGCTAGTTGGTTTATTTGGTGGAAGATCATATGTTCAGATCCTTTATGCATATTAATACCCCTCTGACTATGAACATAAATATGCTTTGTGAGTAGTTACGTTTGTTCCTGAGGACATGGGAGAAGTCTTGCTATTAGTAGTCATGTGAATTTGGTATTCGTTCGATATTTTGACGAGATGTATGTTGTCTATCCTCTAGTGGTGTTATGTGAACGTCGACTACATAACACTTCACCATTATTTGGGCATAGAGGAAGGCAATGGGAAGTAATAAGTAGATGGTGGGTTGCTAGAGTGACAGAAGCTTAAACCCTAGTTTATGCGTTGCTTCGTGAGGGGCTGATTTGGATCCATATGTTTCATTCTATGGTTAGGTTTACCTTAATACTTTTGTTGTAGTTGCGGATGCTTGCAATAGAGGTTAATCATAAGTGGGATTCTAGTTCAAGTAAGAACAGCACCCAAGCACCGGTCCACCCACATATCAAATTATCAAAGTACCGAATGCGAATCATATGAACGTGATGAAAACTTGCTTGACGATAATTCCCATGTGTCCTCGGGAGCGCTTTTCTCTATATAAGAGTTTGTCCAGGCTTGGCCTTTGCTACAAAAAGGATTGGGCCACCTTGCTGCACTTTATTTACTTTTGTTACTTGTTGCTCGTTACAAATTATCTTATCACAAAACTATCTGTTACCACTTATTTCAGTACTTGCAGAGAATACCTTGCTGAAAACCGCTTATCATTTCCTTCTGCTCCTCATTGGGTTCGACACTCTTACTTATAGAAAGGACTACGATAGATCCCCTATACTTGTGGGTCATCAAGACTCTTTTCTGGCGCCGTTGCCGGGGAGTGAAGCGCCTTTGGTAGGTGGAATTTGGTAAGGAAAAATTTATGTAGTGTGCTGAAATTTACTGTCACTTGTTACTATGGAAAGTAATCCTCTGAGGGGCTTGTTCGGGGTATCTTCACCCCGACCAGTAGAGCAAAGAGTTGCTCCTCAACCTACTGAACCTATTGCAAATGAAAATTAAAATGAAAATGAAAATGTCCACTTTGAGATTCCTTCGGGTATGTTAGAAAAACTGCTAGCTAATCCTTTTGCAGGAGATGGAACAAAGCATCCTGATGAGCACCTAATATATGTGGATGAAGTTTGTGGATTATTTAAGCTTGCAGGTATACTCGGTGATGTTGTTAAGAGGAAGGTCTTCCCTTTATCTTTGAAGGGAGATGCATCGACATGGTATATGCTATGTGATGATACGGGGTCATGGAACTACAAACGATTGAAATTGGAATTTCATCAGAAGTTTTATCCTATGCATCTTGTTCATCGTGATCGTAATTATATATATAATTTTTGGCCTCGCGAAGGAGAAAGCATTGCTCAAGCTTGGGGGAGGCTTAAATCAATGTTATATTCATGCCCCAATCATGAGCTCTCAAGAGAAATAATTCTTCAAAGTTTTTATGCTCGGCTTTCTGATAACAATCGCACCATGCTCGATACTTCTTGTGCTGGCTCTTTTATGATGAAGACTATTGAATTCAAATGGAATTTATTGGGTAGAATTAAACGCAACTCTGAAGATTGGGATCTCGACGAAGGTAAGGAGTCAGGTATGACACCTAAGTTTGATTGTGTTAAATCTTTTATGGATACCGATGTTTTCCGTAAGTTTAGCACTAAATATGGGCTTGACTCTGAGATAGTAGCTTTTTTCTGTAAATCTTTTGCTACTTATGTTGATCTCCCTAAGGAGAAATGGTTTAAATATCATCCTCCCATAGAAGTAAAAGTAGCTGCACCTATTAAAGTTGAAGAAAAGACTGTCACTTATAATGATCCTATTGTTCCTACTTCTTATGTTGAGAAACCACCTTTTCCTGTTAGGATAAAGGATCATGCTAAACCTTCAACTGTTGTTCGTAAAAGCAATATTAGGACTTATATTCCTCCTGAGCAAATTAAAGTTGAACCTAATATTGCTATTGTTAAAGATCTCTTGTTTGATAATATTGATGGGCATGTTATTTTTTTCTGTGAGGAAACTGCTAGAATTGCCAAACCTTGTGCTAAAGATAAACATAGACCTGTGGTAGGCATGCCTGTTATTTCTGTTAAAATAGGAGATCATTGTTATCATGGCTTATGTGATATGGGTGCTAGTGCTAGTGCCATACCTATTGACTTATACAAAGAAATTAAGCATGATATTGCACCTGCTGAGTTAGAAGATATTGATGTTACAATTAAACTTGCCAATAGAGATTCTATTTCACCAATGGGGATTGTTAGAGATGTTGAAGTCTTGTGTGGGAAAACTAAATATCCTGCTGATTTTCTTGTTCTTGGTTCCCCACAAGATAGCTTTTGTCCCATTATATTTGGTAGACCCTTCTTGAACACCGTTAATGCCAGGATAGATTGCGAAAAGGATGTTGTTACTATCGGTTTAGGTGATATGTCTCATGAGTTCAACTTTTCCAAATTTAGTAGACAACACCGTGAAGAAGAATTGCCTAGTAAGGATGAAATTATTGGTCTTGCTTCTATTGCTGTACCCCCTAGTGATCCTTTAGAACAATATTTGCTAGACCATGAAAATGATATGTTTATGAATGAAAGAAGGGAAATAGATGAAGTATTCTGTAAATAGGAACCCATCCTGAAACATAATTTGCCAGTTGAAATCCTAGGGGATCCTCCTCCACCCAAGGGTGATCCCGTGTTTGAGCTTAAACTGTTACCTGATACTCTTAAATATGCTTACTTTGATGAGAAAAATATATATCCTGTTATTATTAGTGCTAACCTTTCAGAGCATGAAGAAGAGAGATTATTGAAAACTCTGAGGAAGAACCGTGCTGCTATTGGATATACTCTTGATGATCTTAAGGGCATTAGTCCCACTCTATGTCAACATAAAATAAATTTGGAAGAAGATGCCAAACCAGTTCGTGATCATCAACGACGGCTGAATCCTAAGATGAAAGAAGTGGTAAGAAAGGAAATACTAAAGCTCCTTGAGGCAGGTATAATTTATCCCGTTGCTGATAGTCGGTGGGTAAGTCCCGTCCATTGTGTCCCTAAGAAGGGAGGTATTACCGTCGTTCCTAATAATAAAGATGAATTGATTCCGCAAAGAATTATTACAGGTTATAGGATGGTAATTGATTTCCGCAAATTAAATAAGGCTACTAAAAAAGATCATTACCCCTTACCTTTTATCGATCAAATGCTAGAAAGATTATCTAAACATACACATTTTTGCTTTCTAGATGGTTATTCTAGTTTCTCTCAAATACCTCTGTCAGCCAATGATCAATCAAAGACTACTTTTACTTGCCCTTTTGGTACTTTTGCTTATAGACGTATGCCTTTTGGTTTATGTAATGCACCTTCTACCTTTCAAAGATGCATGATGGCTATATTCTCTGACTTTTGTGAAAAGATTTGTGAGGTTTTCATGGATGACTTCTCCGTCTATGGATCCTCTTTTTATGATTGCTTGAGCAACCTTGATCGAGTTTTGCAGAGATGTGAAGAAACTAATCTTGTCTTGAATTGGGAAAAGTGCCACTTTATGGTTAATGAAGGTATTGTGTTGGGGCATAAGGTTTCTGAAAGAGGTATTGCAGTTGATAAAGCCAAGGTTGATGCTATTGAAAAGATGCCATGTCCCAAGGACATCAAAGGTATAAGAAGTTTCCTTGGTCACGCCGGTTTTTATAGGAGGTTCATTAAGGACTTCTCAAAAATTTCTCGGCCTCTGACTAATTTATTACAAAAAGATATACCATTCGTCTTTGATGATGACTGTGTAGAAGCATTTGAAATACTTAAGAAAGCATTGATCTTTGCACCTATTGTTCAGCCACCTGATTGGAATTTACCCTTTGAAATAATGTGTGATGCTAGTGATTATGCTGTAGGTGCTGTTCTAGGGCAAAGAGTTGATAATAAATTAAATGTTATTCAATATGCTAGTAAAACTCTAGACAATGCTCAGAGAAATTATGCTACTACTGAAAAAGAATTCTTAGCAGTTGTATTTGCTTGTGATAAGTTCAGACCTTATATTGTTGATTCTAAAGTAACTATTCACACTGATCATGCTGCTATTAAATATCTTATGGAAAAGAAAGATGCTAAACCTAGACTTATTAGATGGGTTCTCTTGCTACAAGAATTTGATTTGCATATTATTGATAGAAAGGGAGCTGAGAACCCCGTTGCAGACAACTTGTCTAGGTTAGAAAATGTTCTTGATGACCCATTACCTATTGATGATAGCTTTCCGGATGAGCAATTAAATGTCATAAATGCTTCTCGTACTGCTCCATGGTATGCTGATTATGCTAATTACATCGTTGCTAAATTTATACCACCTAGTTTCACATACCAGCAAAAGAAAAAGTTTTTCTATGACTTGAGACATTACTTTTGGGATGACCCACATCTTTATAAAGAAGGAGTAGATGGTGTTATTAGATGTTGTGTACCTGAGCATGAACAGGAACAGATCCTACGCAAGTGTCACTCCGAGGCTTATGGAGGACACCACGCTGGAGATAGAACTGCAAATAAGGTATTGCAATCCGGTTTTTATTGGCCTACTCTCTCCAAAGATGCCCGTAAGGTTGTCTTATCTTGTGATGAATGTCAAAGAATTGGTAATATTAGTAGACGTCAAGAAATGCCTATGAATTATTCACTTGTTATTGAACCATTTGATGTTTGGGGATTTGATTATATGGGACCTTTTCCTGCCTCTAATGGATATACACATATTTTAGTTGCTGTTGATTACGTTACTAAGTGGGTAGAAGCTATTCCAACTAGTAGTGCTGATCATAACACTTCTATTAAAATGCTTAAAGAAGTTATTTTTCCGAGGTTTGGAGTCCCTAGATATTTCATGACTGATGGTGGTTCACATTTTATTCATGGTGCTTTTCGTAAAATGCTTGCTAAGTATGACGTTAATCATAGAATTGCATCTCCTTATCACCCACAGTCTAGTGGCCAAGTAGAATTGAGTAATAGAGAGCTCAAATTAATTTTGCAAAAGACTATTAATAGATCTAGAAAGAATTGGTCCAAGAAACTTGATGATGCATTATGGGCCTATAGAACTGCATATAAAAATCCTATGGGTATGTCTCCATATAAAATGGTTTATGGAAAAGCATGTCACTTACCTCTCGAACTAGAACATAAGGCATATTGGACTATTAAAGAGCTCAATTATGATTTCAAACTTGCCGGTGAGAAGAGGTTATTTGATATTAGCTCACTTGATGAATGGTGAACCCAAGCTTATGAAAATGCCAAGTTGTTTAAGGAAAAAGTTAAAAGATGGCATGACAAAAGGATACAAAAGCGTGAGTTTAATGTAGGTGACTATGTATTGCTATACAACTCTTTAAGATTTTTTGCAGGAAAACTTCTCTCTAAATGGGAAGGCCCTTACGTTATCGAGGAGGTCTATCGTTCCGGTGCCATAAAAATCAACAACTTCGAAGGCACAAATCCGAAGGTGGTGAACGGTCAAAGAATTAAACATTATATCTCAGGTAATCCTATAAATGTTGAAACCAATGTTATTGAAACCGTAACCCCGGAGGAATACATAAGGGTCACTTTCCGAACGTTTCAGACTCCGAAAAGGAATAGGTATGTGGTACGGTAAGTAAACCGACTCCAAAACAGTTTTTATGGCAATATTTCTCCGTTTTGGAATATTTAGAAAAAAAGAAAAATAAGAAGCAGTCTGGGAAGGAAACGAGGGTGGAGGGCGCGCCGTACCCTACTGGGAGCGCCCCCTACCTCGTGGGCACCTCGTGTGCTCTCCGGACTCCGTTTTCTTGCACGTTACGTATTTTGGTCGGTAAAAATTCATTATATAATCTCCCGAAGGTTTTGACTCCTGTATCACGCAATTATCCTCTGTTCTTGTTTCGAGTTGTTTTCTGTCAGGGTTGTCAAGGCCAGGCATCATGTCGTCCCCCTCCTCCAACAATGGTGACAACGATGCTTGGCTAATGAAGATAGAGCTGAAGAGGGAAGAACCCATGGAGATCAACAAGGATGAAGGGATCAAGAAGACCATGGAGGACCAAGTTCCGGCTGCAGGAGACACCCTTCAACTTGATCACAATCTTCTTACCCCAACTGAGATCGAAGCTTTCAAGATGATTGAGTTAGCTCGTATACAAAACAAGTATCTGGAAAATATTTTTTTGAAGGAGCATATTGTCGCACTCAAGGGCATTATCCGCAAGTTGGAGGATCTTTTACGCTCGATGTGCGATTACCCATCATCAACAACTCCACCTTCTTCACCAGCAAAAGAGATATAATCACATGGTATGGGCACTCCCCTTGGCAACTGCCAAGCTTGGGGGAGATGCCCCGGTATCGTGTCACCATCACACTCCTATCTTTACCGTTTTTCTTAGTTTGATCCTTTTAGTAGTATCTTGATCTAGTAGAATAAAGTTTTGGTATGATCTAGTTTTGAGTTTTGCTTTATGATCTCTATGTAATCGAGTCCATGAGCTATATATAATAAAGATTAGTGTTGAGTCAAGGGAGTGAATAAAAGAGTAGAGAAAAAGAAACAAAAGAAACAAAGAGATCATATTGATCTTATTGAGAGTAATGACTTCACATAGAAAGAGTATGATGATTAAAAATTGTTGAGAGTTGGCAAACATAGCTTTGGTCATCGTCGCAATTAATAGGAAGTAATAAGGAAAGAGAGGTTTCCCATATAAATATACTATCTTGGACATCTTTTATGATTGGGAGCACTCATTAAAATATGACATGCTAAAGAGTTGATGTTGGACAAGGAAGACAACGTAATGGGTTATGTTTTCTTATATCTGAGATAAAGTATATTGTCATGGATCATCCAACATGTTGAGCTTGCCTTTCCCCCTCATGCTAGCCAAATTCTTAGCACCAAGTAGAGATACTACTTGTGCTTCCAAAAACCCTTAAACCAGTTTTGCCATGAGAATCCACCATATCTACGTATGGATTGAGTAAGATCCTTCAAGTAAGTTGTCATCGGTGCAAGCAATACAAATTGCTCTCTAAATGTGTATGATTGATTGGTGTGGAGGAAATAAGCTTTATACGATCTTTTGATGTGGAAGAAATAAAAGCGACGGACTGCATAATAAAGGTTCATATCACAAGTGGCAATATAAAGTGACGTTCTTTCGCATTAAGATTTTGTGCATCCAACCTGAAAGCGCATGGCAACCTCTGCTTCCCTCTGCGAAGGGCCTATCTTTTACTATTAACTTCTACCTTATGCAAGAGTCATGGTGATCTTCACCTTTCCTTTTTATATTTTATCCTTTGGCAAGCACGGGATGTTGGAAAGATCCTGATACATATATCTAATTGGATGTGGGTTAGCATGAACTATTATTGTTGACATTACCCTTGAGGTAAAAGGTTGGGAGGCGAAACTATAAGCCCCTATCTTTCTCTGTGTCCGATTAAAACTCCGTAACCACAAGTATTGCGTGAGTTTTAGCAATTATGAAAGACTAAATGATAGTTGAGTATGTGGACTTGCTAGTGTTGGGAATCGTAGCATAATTTTAAAATTTTCCTACGTTCACCAAGATGCATCTATGGAGTATACTAGCAACGAGGGGAAGGGAGTGCATCTACATACCCTTGTAGATCGCGAGCGGAAGCGTTCCAATGAACGTGGATGACGGAGTCGTACTCGCCGTGATCCAAATCACCGATGACCGTGTGCCGAACGGATGGCACCTCCGCGTTCAACACACGTACGGTGCAGCGTCGTCTCCTCCTTCTTGATCCAGCAAGGGGGAAGGAGAGGTTGATGGAGATCCAACAACACGACGGCGTGGTGGTGGATGTAGCGGTTCTCCGGCAGGGCTTCGCCGAGCTTCTGCGCGAGAGATAGAGGTGTTGCAGGGGAGGAGGGAGGCGCCCAAGGCTGTAGTGTCCTGCCCTCCCTCCCCCCCTTTATATAGGCCCCCTGGGGGCGCCGGCCCTGGAGAGCAGATCCAAAGGGGGGGGCGGCGGCCAAAGGGGGGGAAGGGGTTGCCTTGCCCCCCCAAGGCAAGGGGGAACCCCCCTAGGGTTCCCAACCCTAGGCGCATGGGGGGAGGCCCAAGGGGGGCGCCCCAGCCCACTAAGGGCTGGTTCCCTTCCACTTTCAGCCCACGGGGCCCTCCGGAATAGGTGGCCCCACCCGGTGGACCCTTCCGGTGGTCCCGGTACAATACCGGTAACCCCCGAAACTTTCCCGGTGGCCGAAACTGGACTTCCTATATATAATTCTTCACCTCCGGACCATTCCGGAACCTCTCGTGACGTCCGGGATCTCATCCGGGACTCCGAACAACTTTCGGGTTTCCGCATACATATATCTCTACAACCCTAGCGTCACCGAACCTTAAGTGTGTAGACCCTACGGGTTCGGGAGACATGCAGACATGACCGAGACGCCTCTCCGGTCAATAACCAACAGCGGGACCTGGATACCCATGTTGGCTCCCACATGTTCCACGATGATCTCATCGAATGAACCACGGTGTCGAGGATTCAATCAATCCCGTATGCAATTCCCTTTGTCAATTGGTATGTTGCTTGCCCGAGATTCGATCGTCGGTATCCCAATACCTTGTTCAATCTCGTTACCGGCAAGTCTCTTTACTCGTACCGCAATGCATGATCCCGTGACTAATGCCTTAGTCACATTGAGCTCATTATGATGATGCATTACCGAGTGGGCCCAGAGATACCTCTCCGTCACACGGAGTGACAAATCCCAGTCTCGATCCGTGCCAACCCAACAGACACTTTCGGAGATACCCGTAGTGCACCTTTATAGTCACCCAGTTACGTTGTGAACTTTGGCACACCCAAAGCACTCTTACGGTATCTGGGAGTTGCACGATCTCATGGTCTAAGGAAAAGATACTTGACATTGGAAAAGCTCTAGCAAACGAAACTACATGATCTTTTATGCTATGCTTAGGATTGGGTCTTGTCCATCACATCATTCTCCTAATGATGTGATCCCGTTATCAATGACATCCAATGTCCATAGTCAGGAAACCATGACTATCTGTCGATCAACGAGCTAGTCAACTAGAGGCTTACTAGGGACACTTTGTGGTCTATGTATTCACACATGTATTACGATTTCCAAATAATACAATTATAGCATGAATAATAGACAATTACCATGAACAAAGAAATATAATAATAACCATTTATTATTGCCTCTAGGGCATATTTCCAACAGTCTCCCACTTGCACTAGAGTCAATAATCTAGTTACATTGTGATGAATCGAACACCCATTGCGTCCTGGTGTTGATCATGTTTTGCCCTAGGGAGAGGTTTAGTCAACGGATCTGCTACATTCAGGTCCGTGTGTACTTTACAAATATCTATGTCTCCATTTTGAACACTTTCACGAATGGAGTTGAAGCAACGTTTGATATGCCTGGTCTTCCTGTGAAACCCGGGCTCCTTCGCAAGGGCAATAGCTCCAGTGTTGTCACAGAAGAGAGTCATCGGGCCCGACGCATTGGGAATCACCCCTAGGTCGGTAATGAACTCCTTCATCCAGACTGCTTCCTGTGCTGCCTCCGAGGCTGCCATGTACTCCGCTTCACATGTAGATCCCGCCACGACGCTTTGCTTGCAACTGCACCAGCTTACTGCTCCTCCATTCAAAATATACACGTATCCGGTTTGTGACTTTGAGTCATCCAGATCTGTGTCGAAGCTAGCGTCGAGGTAACCCTTTACGACGAGCTCTTCGTCACCTCCATAAACGAGAAACATATCCTTAGTCCTCTTCAGGTACTTCAGGATATTCTTGACCGCTGTCCAGTGTTCCATGTCGGGATTACTTTGGTACATTCCTACCAAACTTACGGCAAGGTTTACATCAGGTCTGGTACACAGCATGGCATACATAATAGACCCTATGGCCGAGGCATAGGGGATGACACTCATCTTTTCTATATCTTCTGCCGTGGTCGGGCATTGAGCCGTGCTCAATTGCACACCTTGCAATACAGGCAAGAACCCCTTCTTGGACTGATCCATATTGAACTTCTTCAATATCTTGTCAAGGTATGTACTTTGTGAAAGACCAATGAGGCGTCTTGATCTATCTCTATAGATCTTGATGCCTAATATATAAGCAGCTTCTCCAAGGTCCTTCATTGAAAAACACTTATTCAAATAGGCCTTTATACTTTCCAAGAATTCTATATCATTTCCCATCAATAGTATGTCATCCACATATAATATGAGAAATGCTACAGAGCTCCCACTCACTTTCTTGTAAACACAGGCTTCTCCATAAGTCTGTGTAAACCCAAACGCTTTGATCATCTCATCAAAGCGAATGTTCCAACTCCGAGATGCTTGCACTAGCCCATAGATTGAGCGCTGGAGCTTGCATACTTTGTTAGCATTCTTAGGATCGACAAAACCTTCCGGCTGCATCATATACAACTCTTCCTTAAGGAAGCCGTTAAGGAATGCCGTTTTGACGTCCATCTGCCATATCTCATAATCATAGTATGCGGCAATGTCTAACATGATTCGGACGGACTTCAGCTTCGCTACGGGTGAGAAAGTCTCATCGTAGTCAACCCCTTGAACTTGTCGATAACCCTTAGCGACAAGTCGAGCTTTGTAGATGGTCACATTACCATCCGCGTCCGTCTTCTTCTTAAAGATCCATTTGTTTTCTATGGCTCGCCGCTCATCGGGCAAGTCAGTCAAAGTCCATACTTTGTTTTCATACATGGATTCTATCTCGGATTTCATGGCTTCTAGCCATTTGTCGGAATCCGGGCCCGCCATCGCTTCTTCATAGTTCGAAGGTTCACCATTGTCTAACAACATGATTTCCAGGACAGGGTTGCCGTACCACTCTGGTGCGGAACGTGTCCTTGTGGACCTACGAAGTTCAGTAACTTGATCTGAAGCTTCATGATCATCATCATTAACTTCCTCCCCAGTCGGTGTAGGCACCACAGGAACATTTTCCCGCGCTGCGCTACTTTCCGGTTCAGAAGGGGTGACTATCACCTCATCAAGTTCCACTTTCCTCCCACTCAATTCTTTCGAGAGAAACTCCTTCTCCAGAAAGGACCCGTTCTTAGCAACGAAGATCTTGCCTTCGGATCGGAGGTAGAAGGTATACCCAATAGTTTCCTTAGGGTATCCTATGAAGACGCATTTTTCCGACTTGGGTTCGAGCTTTTCAGGTTGAAGTTTCTTGACATAAGCATCACATCCCCAAACTTTTAGAAACGACAGCTTAGGTTTCTTCCCAAACCATAATTCATACGGTGTCGTCTCAACGGATTTAGACGGAGCCCTATTTAAAGTGAATGCGGCAGTCTCTAAAGCATAGCCCCAAAATGAGAGCGGTAAATCGGTAAGAGACATCATAGATCGCACCATATCCAATAGAGTGCGATTACGACGTTCGGACACACCATTTCTCTGAGGTGTTCCAGGCGGCGTGAGTTGTGAAACTATTCCACATTTCCTTAAGTGTGCACCAAACTCGTGACTTAAATATTCTCCACCATGATCTGATCGTAAGAATTTTATTTTCCTGTCACGTTGATTCTCAACCTCACTCTGAAATTCCTTGAACTTTTCAAAGGTTTCAGACTTGTGCTTCATTAGGTAGACATACCCATATCTACTTAAATCATCAGTGAGAGTGAGAACATAACGATATCCTCCGCGAGCCTCAACACTCATTGGACCACACACATCGGTATGTATGATTTCCAATAAGTTGGTTGCTCGCTCCATTGTTCCGGAGAACGGAGTCTTGGTCATCTTACCCATGAGGCATGGTTCGCACGTGTCAAATGATTCGTAATCAAGAGACTCCAAAAGTCCATCTGCATGGAGCTTCTTCATGCGCTTGACACCAATGTGACCAAGGCGGCAGTGCCACAAGTATGTGGGACTATCGTTATCAACTTTACATCTTTTGGTATTCACACTATGAACATGTGTAACATCACGTTCGAGATTCATCAAAAATAAACCATTGACCAGCGGGGCATGACCATAAAACATATCTCTCAAATAAATAGAACAACCATTATTCTCGGATTTAAATGAGTAGCCATCTCGAATTAAACGAGATCCAGATACAATGTTCATGCTTAAAGCTGGCACTAAATAACAATTATTGAGGTTTAAAACTAATCCCGTGGGTAGATGCAGAGGTAGCGTGCCGACGGCGATCACATCGACCTTGGAACCATTCCCGACGCGCATCGTCACCTCGTCCTTTGCCAGTCTCCGTTTATTCCGCAGTTCCTGCTTTGAGTTACAAATATGAGCAACCGCACCGGTATCAAATACCCAGGAGCTACTACGAGTACTGGTAAGGTACACATCAATTACTTGTATATCACATATACCTTGGGTGTTGCCGGCCTTCTTCTTGTCCGCTAAATATTTGGGGCAGTTCCGCTTCCAGTGACAACTTCCCTTGCAATAAAAGCACTCAGTCTCGGGCTTGGGTCCATTCTTTGACTTCTTCCCGGTAACTGGCTTACCGGGCGCGGCAACTCCCTTGCCGTCCTTCTTGAAGTTCTTCTTACCCTTGCCCTTCTTGAACTTAGTGGTTTTATTCACCATCAACACTTGATGTTCTTTTCTGATCTCCCCTTCCGCTGATTTCAGCATTGAATATACCTCGGGAATGGTCTTTTCCATCCCCTGCATATTGTAGTTCATCACAAAGCTCTTGTAGCTTGGTGGAAGCGACTGGAGGATTCTGTCAATGACCGCGTCATCCGGGAGATTAACTCCCAGTTGAGACAAGCGGTTGTGCAACCCAGACATTCTGAGTATGTGCTCACTAACAGAACTGTTCTCCTCCATTTTACAGCTGAAGAACTTGTCGGAGACTTCATATCTCTCGACCCGGGCATGAGCTTGAAAAACCAGTTTCAGCTCCTCGAACATCTCATATGCTCCATGTTTCTCAAAACGCTTTTGGAGACCCGGTTCTAAGCTGTAAAGCATGCCGCACTGAACGAGGGAGTAATCATCAGCACGCTGCTGCCAAGCGTTCATAACGTCTTGGTTCTCTGGGATTGGTGCTTCACCTAGCGGTGCTTCTAAGACATAATCTTTCTTGGCTACTATGAGGATGAGCCTCAGGTTCCGGACCCAGTCCGTATAGTTGCTGCCATCATCTTTCAGCTTGGTTTTCTCTAGGAACGCGTTGAAATTGAGGACAACGTGGGCCATTTGATCTACAATACATAGTGTAAAGATTTTAGACTAAGTTCATGATAATTAAGTTCATCTAATCAAATTTTTAATGAACTCCCACTCAGATAGACATCCCTCTAGTCATCTAAGTGAAACATGATCCGAATTCAACTAGGCCGTGTCCGATCATCACGTGAGACGGACAAGTCAAGATCGGTGAACATCTCCATGTTGATCGTATCTTCTATACGACTCATGCTCGACCTTTCGGTCCTCCGTGTTCCGAGGCCATGTCTGTACATGCTAGGCTCGTCAAGTCAACCTAAGTGTATTGCGTGTGTTCCGAGGCCATGTCTGTACATGCTAGGCTCGTCAACACCCATTGTATTCGAACGTTAGAATCTATCACACCCGATCATCACGTGGTGCTTCGAAACAACGAACCTTCACAACGGTGCACAGTTAGGGTGAACACTTTCTTGAAATTATTATAAGGGATCATCCTACTTGCTACCGTCGTTCTAAGCAAATAAGATGCAAAAACATGATAAACATCACATGCAATCAAATAGTGACATGATATGGCCAATATCATCATGCTCCTTTGATCTCCATCTTCGGGGCACCATGATCATCTTTGTCACCGGCATGACACCATGATCTCCATCATTGTGTCTTCATGAAGTCGTCACGCCAATGATTACTTCTACTTCTATGGCTAACCCGTTTAGCAACAAAGTAAAGTAATTTACATGGCGTTATTCAATGACACGCAGGTCATGCAAAATAATAAAGACAACTCCTATGGCTCTTGCCGGTTGTCATACTCATCGACATGCAAGTCGTGATTCCTATTACAAGAATATGATCAATCTCATACATCACATATATCATTCATCACATCTTCTGGCCATATCACATCACATAGCACTTGCTGCAAAAACAAGTTAGACGTCCTCTAATTGTTGTTGCAAGTGTTTACGTGGTTTGTAGGTTTCTAGCAAGAACGTTTTCTTACCTACGTATGACCACAACGTGATTTGCCAATTTCTATTTACCCTTCATAAGGACCCTTTTCATCGAATCCGTTCCGACTAAAGTAGGAGAGACAGACACCCGCTAGCCACCTTATGCAACTAGTGCATGTCAGTCGGTGGAACCTGTCTCACGCAAGCGTACGTGTAAGGTCGGTCTGGGCCGCTTCATCCTACAATGCCGCCGAAACAAGAAACGACTAGTAGCGACAAGAAGAATTGGCAAACTCAACGCCCACAACTGCTTTGTGTTCTACTCGTGCATAGTAACTACGCATAGGCCTGGCTCATGATGCCACTGTTGGGAATCGTAGCATAATTTTAAAATTTTCCTACGTTCACCAAGATGCATCTATGGAGTATACTAGCAACGAGGGGAAGGGAGTGCATCTACATACCCTTGTAGATCGCGAGCGGAAGCGTTCCAATGAACGTGGATGATGGAGTCGTACTCGCCGTGATCCAAATCACCGATGACCGAGTGCCGAACGGACGGCACCTCCGCGTTCAACACACGTACGGTGCAGCGACGTCTCCTCCTTCTTGATCCAGCAAGGGGGAAGGAGAGGTTGATGGAGATCCAACAGCACGACGGCGTGGTGGTGGATGTAGCGGTTCTCCGGCAGGGCTTCGCCGAGCTTCTGCGCGAGAGAGAGAGAGGTCTTGCAGGGGAGGAGGGACGCGCCCAAGGCTGTAGTGTCCTACCCTCCC
>NC_057799.1:580227716-580238645 GCF_018294505.1 Triticum aestivum | reverse complement strand
GTTCCCAACCCTAGGCGCATGGGGGGAGGCCCAAGGGGGGCGCCCCAGCCCACTAAGGGCTGGTTCCCTTCCACTTTCAGCCCACGGGGCCCTCCGGAATAGGTGGCCCCACCCGGTGGACCCTTCCGGTGGTCCCGGTACAATACCGGTAACCCCCGAAACTTTCCCGGTGGCCGAAACTGGACTTCCTATATATAATTCTTCACCTCCGGACCATTCCGGAACCTCTCGTGACGTCCGGGATCTCATCCGGGACTCCGAACAACTTTCGGGTTTCCGCATACATATATCTCTACAACCCTAGCGTCACCGAACCTTAAGTGTGTAGACCCTACGGGTTCGGGAGACATGCAGACATGACCGAGACGCCTCTCCGGTCAATAACCAACAGCGGGATCTGGATACCCATGTTGGCTCCCACATGTTCCACGATGATCTCATCGGATGAACCACGGTGTCGAGGATTCAATCAATCCCGTATGCAATTCCCTTTGTCAATCGGTATGTTATTTGCCCGAGATTCGATCGTCGGTATCCCAATACCTTGTTCAATCTCGTTACCGGCAAGTCTCTTTACTCGTACCGCAATGCATGATCCCATGACTAACGCCTTAGTCATATTGAGCTCATTATGATGATGCATTACCGAGTGGGCCCAGAGATACCTCTCCGTCACACGGAGTGACAAATCCCAGTCTCGATCCGTGCCAACCCAACAGACACTTTCGGAGATACCCGTAGTGCACCTTTATAGTCACCCAGTTACGTTGTGATGTTTGGCACACCCAAAGCACTCTTACGGTATCCGGGAGTTGCACGATCTCATGGTCTAAGGAAAAGATACTTGACATTGGAAAAGCTCTAGCAAACGAAACTACACGATCTTTTATGCTATGCTTAGGATTGGGTATTGTCCATCACATCATTCTCCTAATGATGTGATCCCGTTATCAATGACATCCAAAGTCCATAGTCAGGAAACCATGACTATCTGTCGATCAACGAGCTAGTCAACTAGAGGCTTACTAGGGACACTTTGTGGTCTATGTATTCACACATGTATTACGATTTCCGGATAATACAATTATAGCATGAATAATAGACAATTACCATGAACAAAGAAATAAAATAATAACCATTTATTATTGCCTCTAGGGCATATTTCCAACAGCTAGAAAGCTCTGACATAGACTCTTTCTGATATTATGATAAATTGCAATTGCCTCAATGACTGAGATTATAGTTTGTTGGTTCTCAATAAAGTTTATGATTCATACTTTTGCATTGTGAATAGATTATTGCTTGAGCATAAGAAATCATATGACAATATCCGTCTATGTTGCTGTTATGAGAATAATCATGATGCCCTCATGTCCGTATTTTATTTTATCGACACCTCTACCTCTAAACATGGGGACATATTTATCGTTATCGGCTTCCGCTTGAGGACAAGCGAGGTCTAAGCTTGGGGGAGTTGATACGTCCATTTTGCATCATGCTTTTATATCGATATTTATTGCATTATGGGATGTTATTACACGTTATGTCACAATACTTATGCCTATTCTCTCTTATTTTACAAGGTTTACATAAGGAGGGAGAATGCCGGCAGCTGGAATTCTGGGCTGGAAAAGGAGCAAATATTAGAGACCTATTCTGCACAACTCCAAAAGTCCTGAAACTCCACGAAAGTTATTTTTGGAAATAATAAAAAATACTGAGCGGAAGAAATACGTCAGGGGGGCCACCACCTGCCCACGAGGGTGGGGGCGCGCCCCTGCCTCGTGGGCCCCCTGTTGGCTCTCCGGTGGCCATCTTCTGCTATATGAAGTCTTTTGTCCAGGGAAAAATGAGAAGCAACCTTTCGGGACGAGACTCCGCTGCCACGAGGCGGAACCTTGGCGGAACCAATCTAGGGCTCCGGCAGAGCTGTTCTGCCGGGGACACTTCCCTCCGGGAGGGGGAAATCATCGCCATCGTCATCACCAACGCTCCTCTCATCGGGAGAGGGCAATCTCCATCAACATCTTCATCAGCACCATCTCCTCTCAAAACCCTAGTTCATCTCTTGTATCCAATTCTTGTCTCTAAGTCCGGGATTGGTACCTGTAGGTTGCTAGTAGTGTTGATTACTCCTTGTAGTTGATGCTAGTTGGTTTATTTGGTGGAAGATCATATGTTCAGATCCTTTATGCATATTAATACCCCTCTGATTATGAACATAAATATGCTTTGTGAGTAGTTACGTTTGTTCCCGAGGACATGGGAGAAGTCTTGCTATTAGTAGTCATGTGAATTTGGTATTCGTTCGATATTTTGATGAGATGTATGTTGTCTATCCTCTAGTGGTGTTATGTGAACGTCGACTACATAACACTTCACCATTATTTGGGCCTAGAGGAAGGCATTGGGAAGTAATAAGTAGATGATGGGTTGCTAGAGTGACAGAAGCTTAAACCCTAGTTTATGCGTTGCTTCGTAAGGGGCTGATTTGGATCCATATGTTTCATTCTATGGTTAGGTTTACCTTAATACTTTTTTTGTAGTTGCGGATGCTTGCAATAGAGGTTAATCATAAGTGGGATGCTTGTTCAAGTAAGAACAGCACCCAAGCACCGGTCCACCCACATATTAAATTATCAAAGTACCGAACGCGAATCATATGAACGTGATGAAAACTTGCTTGACGATAATTCCCATGTGTCCTCGGGAGCGCTTTTCTCTATATAAGAGTTTGTCCAGGCTTGTCCTTTGCTACAAAAAGGATTGGGCTACCTTGCTGCACTTTATTTACTTTTGTTACTTGTTGCTCGTTACAAATTATCTTATCACAAAACTATCTGTTACCACTTATTTCAGTACATGCAGAGAATACCTTGCTGAAAACCGCTTATCATTTTGTTCTGCTCCTCGTTGGGTTCGACACTCTTACTTATCGAAAGGACTACGATAGATCCCCTATACTTGTGGGTCATCACGCCCCCTAGGGCAGGCTGCCTCTCCCTCTGGCTCCTTTATATATGGAGGCAGGGGCACCCCAAAGACACACAAGTTGATCTTTTAGCCATGTGCGGTGCCCCCCTCCATAGTTACACTCCTCGGTCATATCGTCGTAGTGCTTAGGCGAAGCCCTGCGCCGATAACTTCATCATCACCGTCACCACGCTGTTGTGTTGATGGAACTCTCCCTCGGCCTCAACTGGATCAAGAGTTCGAGGGACGTCACCGAGCTGAACGTGTGCTGGTCGCGGAGGTGCCGTGCATTTGGTACTTGGATCGGTTGGATTGCGAAGACGTTCGACTACACCAACCGCGTTACTAAACGTTTCCACTTTCGGTCTACTAGGGTACGTGGACACACTCTCCCCGCTCGTTGCTATGCTTCTCCTAGATAAATCTTGCGTGATCGTAGGATTTTTTTTGAAATACTATGTTCCCCAGCAGTGGCATCCGAGCCAGGTCTATGCGTAGATGTTATATGCACGAGTAGAACACAAAGAGTTGTGGGCGATAATAGTCATACTGCTTACGAGCATGTCATACTTTGATTCGGCGGTATTGTTGGATGAAGCGGCCCAGACCGACATTACATGACTGTGTTCATGAGACTGGTTCTACCACCGTGCTTCGCACACAGGTGGCTAGTGGGTGTGTGTTTCTCCAACTTTAGTTGAATCGAGTGTGACTATGTCCGGTCCTTGTTGAAGGTTAAAACAACACACTTGACAAAAAATCATTGTGGTTTTTGATGCGTAGGTAAGAACGGTTCTTGCTAAGCCCGTAGCAGCCACGTAAAACTTGCAACAGCAAAGTAGAGGACGTCTAACTTGGTTTTGCAGGGCATGCTGTGATGTGATATGGTCAAGACGTGATGATATATAAATTGTTGTATGAGATGATCATGTTTTGTAACAGTTATCGGCAACTGGCAGGAGCCATATGGTTGTCACTTTATTGTATGAAATGCAATCGCCATGTAATTGCTTTACTTTATCACTAAGCGGTAGCGATAGTCGTAGAAGCAATAGTTGGTGAGACGACAACGATGCTTCGATGGTGATCAAGGTGTCAAGCCGGTGACGATGGTGATCATGACGGTGCTTTGGAGATGGAGATCAAAGGCACAAGATGATGATGGCCATATCATCTCACTTATATTGATTGCATGTGATGTTTATCCTTTATGCATCTTATTTTGTTTAGTTCGCGGTAGCATTATAAGATGATCTCACTAAATTTCAAGGTATAAGTGTTCTCCCTGAGTATGCACCGCTGCGACAGTTCGTCATGCCGAGACACCATGTGATGATCGGGTGTGATAAGCTCTACGTTCACATACAACAGGTGCAAGCCAGTTTTGCACACGCAGAATACTCGGGTTAAACTTGACGAGCCTAGCATATGTAGATATGGCCTTGGAACACTGAGACCGAAAGGTCGAGTGTGAATCATATAGTAGATATGATCAACATAGTGATGTTCACCATTGAAAACTTCTCCATCTCACGTGATGATCGGACATGGTTTAGTTGATTTGGATCACATCATCTCACTTAGATGATTCGAGGGATGTCTATCTAAGTGGGAGTTCTTAAGTAATATGATTAAATGAACTTTAATTTATCATGAACTTAGTACCTGATAATATTTTGCATGTCTATGTTGTTGTAGATCAATGGCCCGTGCTACTGTTCCTTTGAATTTTAATGCGTTCCTAGAGAAAGCTAAGTTTAAAGACAATGTCAGCAACTACACGGACTGGGTCCGTAACTTGAGGATTATCCTCATTGCTGCACAGAAGAATTACGTCCTAGAAGCACCGCTAGGTGTACCACCCGCGCCAGCAACTGCAGACATTGTGAATGCCTGGCAGTCGCGTGTTGATGACTACTCGATAGTTCAGTGTGCCATGCTTTACGGCTTAGAACCGGGACTTCAACGATGTTTTGAACGTCATGGAGCATATGAGATGTTCCAGGAGTTGAAGTTACTATTTCAAGCAAATGCCCGGATTGAGAGATATGAAGTCTCCAATAAATTCTACAACTGCAAAATGGAGGAGAATAGTTCTGTCAGTGAACATGTACTCAGAATGTCTGGGTACCACAACCAATTGACTCAACTGGGAGTTAATCTTCCTGATGATAGTTTCATTGACATAGTTCTTCAATCACTGCCACCAAGCTACAAAAGCTTCATGATGAACTATAATATGAAAGGGATGGATAAGAAAATTCCCGAGCTCTTCGCGATGCTAAAGGCTGCAGAGGTAGAAATCAAGAAGGAGCATCAAGTGTTGATGGTCAACAAGACCACCAGTTTCAAGAAGAAGGGAAAAGGGAAGAAGGGGAACTTCAAGAAGAACGGCAAGCAAGTTGCTGCTCAAGTGAAGAAGCACAAGTCTGGACCTAAGCCTGAGACTGAGTGCTTCTACTGCAAAGGGACTGGTCACTGGAAGCGGAACTGCCCCAAGTATTTGGCGGATAAGAAGGATGGTAAAGTGAAAGGTATATTTGATATACATGTTATTGATGTCTACTTAACTAATGCTCGCAGTAGCGCCTGGGTATTTGATATTGGTTATGTTGCTCATATTTGCAACTCGAAACAGGGGCTACGGATTAAGCGAAGATTGGCTAAGGACGAGGTGACGATGCGCGTGGGAAATGGTTCCAAAGTCGATGTGATTGCCGTCGGCGCGCTACCTCTACATCTACCTTCGGGATTAGTTTTAGACCTAAATAATTGTTATTTGGTGCCAGCGTTAAGCATGAACATTATATCTGGATCTTGTTTGATGTGAGACGGTTATTCATTTAAATCAGAGAATAATGGTTTTTCTATTTATATGAGTAATATCTTTTATGGTCATGCACCCTTGATGGGTGGTCTATTTTTACTAAATATCGATAGTAGTGATACACATATTCATAGTATTGAAGCCAAAAGATATAAGTTTAATAATGATAGTGCATATTATTTGTGGCACTAGCGTTTAGGTCATATTGGTGTAAAGCGCATGAATAAACTCCATGCTGATGGGCTTTTGGAATCACTTGATTATGAATCATTTGATGCTTGCGAACCATGCCTCATGGGCAAGATGACTAAGACTCCGTTCTCAGGAACAATGGAGCGAGCCACTGACTTATTGGAAATAATACATACCGATGTATGCGGTCCGATGAGTGTTGAGGCTCGCGGCGGGTATCATTATTTTCTGACCTTCACAGATGATTTGAGCAGATATGGGTATATCTACTTGATGAAACACAAGTCTGAAACATTTGAAAAGTTCAAAGAATATCAGAGTGAAGTGGAAAATCATCATAACAAGAAAATAAAGTTTCTATGATTTGATCACGCAGGCAAATATTTGAGTTACGAGTTTGGCCTTCATTTAAAACTGTGGAATAGTTTCACAACTCACGCCACCTGGAACACCATAGCGTAATGGTGTATCCGAACATCGTAACCGTACTTTATTACATATGGTGCGATTTATGATGTCTCTTGCCGATTTACCACTATCGTTTTGGGGTTATGCATTAGAGACAGCTGCATTCATGTTAAATAGGGCACCATCTAAATCCGTTGAGACGACACCATATGAACTGTGGTTTAGCCAGAAACATAAGCTGTCATTTCTTAAAGTTTGGGGCTGTGATGGTTATGTGAAAAAGTTTCAACCTGATAAGCTCGAACCCAAATCGGAGAAATGCGTCTTCATAGGATACCCAAAGGAAACTGTTGGGTACACCTTTCTATCAGAGATCCGAAGGCAAGATATTCGTTGCTAAGAATGGACATTTCTAGAGAAGAAGTTTTGAAAGAAGTGAGTGGGAGGAATGTAGAACTTGATGAGGTAATTGTACCTTCTCCCGAATTGGAAAGTAGTTCATCACAGAAATCAGTTCTAGTGATTCCTACACCAATTAGTGAGGAAGCTCATGATGATGATCATGAAACTTCAGATCAAGTTACTACCGAACCTCATAGGTCAACCAGAGTATGGTCCACACCAGATTGGTATGGTAACCCTTTCTAGAAGTCATGTTACTAGACCATGACGAACCATAAGAACTATGAGGAAGCGATGATGAGCCCAGGAACCTAAGAACTAGACCATGGAATTTGAGATGGGATCCATGTATGAGAACAAAGTATGGACTTTGATTGACTTGCCCGATGATCCGCGAGCCATTAAGAATAAATGGATCTTCAAGAGGAAGACGGACGCTGATAGTAGTGTTACTATCTACAAAGCTCGAATTGTCGCAAAAAGTTTTCGACAAGTTCAAGGTGTTGACTACGATAAGATTTTCCCACTCGTAGTGATGCTTAAGTCTGTCCGAATCATGTTAGCAATTGCCACATTTTATGGAATCTAGAAAATGGATGTCAAAACTGCATTCCTTAATGGATTTCTTAAAGAAGAGTTGTATATGATGCAAGAAGAAGGTTTTGTCAATCCTAAAGGTGCTAACAAAGTGTGCAAGCTCCAGCGATCCATCTATGGACTGGTGCAAGCATCTCGAAGTTGGAATATATGCTTTGATAAAGTGATCAAAGCATATGGTTTTATACAGACTTCTGGTGAAGCCTGTATTTACAAGAAAGTGAGTGGGAGCACTACAGCCTTTCTGATAAATATATGTGAATGACATATTGTTGATCGGAAATGATGTAGAATTTTCTGGAAAGCATAAAGGAGTGTTTGAAAGGATTTTTTCAAAGAAAGACCTCAGTAAAGCTACTTACATATTAGGCATCAATATCTATAAATATAGATCAAGACGCTTGATAATACTTTCAATGAGTACATACCTTGATAAGATTTTGAAGAAGTTCAAAATGGACCAGTCAAAGAAGGAGTTCTTGCTTGAGTTGTAAGGTGTGAAGTTGAGTAAAAACTCAAAACCCGACCATGGCAGAAAATAGAAAGAGAATGAAAAGTCATTCCCTATGCCTCAGTCATAGGTTTTATAAAGTATGCTATGCTCTGTACCAAACCTATTGTGTACCTTGCCATAAGTTTGGCAAGAGGGTATGATATTGATCCAGGAGTGGGTCACTGGACAGCGGTCAAAATTATCCTTAGAAGACTAAGGAGATATTTCTCGGTTATGGAGGTGATAAAGAGTTCGTCGTAAAAAGTTACATCGATGCAAGCTTTTACACCGATCCGGAAGACTCTGAGTCTCGATCTGGATATATATTGAAAGTGGGAGCAATTAGCTAGAGTAGCTCCATGCAGAGCATTGTAGACATAGAAAATTTGCAAAATACATACAGCTCTGTATGTGACAGACCCGTTGACTAAACTTCTCTCACAAGCAAAACATGATCACACCTTAGTACTCTTTGGGTGTAATGACATAGTGATGTGAACTAGATTATTGACTCTAGTAAAACCCTTTGGGTATTAGTCACATGGCGATGTGAACTAATCACATGGTGATGTGAACTATTGGTGTTAAATCACATGGCGATGTGAACTAGATTATTGACTCTAGTGCAAGTGGGAGACTGGAGGAAATATGCCCTAGAGGCAATAATAAAGTTGTTATTTATATTTCCTTATATCATGATAAATGTTTATTATTCATGCTATAATTGTATTAAACGGAAACTTAGTACATGTGTGAATACATAGACAAACATAGTGTCCCTAGTATACCTCTACTTGACTAGCTCATTAATCAAAGATGGTTAAGTTTCCTAGCCATAGACATGTGTTGTCATTTGATGAACGAGATCACATCATTAGAGAATGATGTGATGGACAAGACCCATCCGTTAGCATAGCACAAATGATCGTTTAGTTTTATTGCTAATGCTTTCATCATGACTTATACATGTTCCTCTGACTATGAGATAATGCAACTCCCGAATACCGGAGGAACACCTTGTGTGCTATCAAACGTCACAACGTAACTGGGTGATTATAAAGATGCTCTACAGGTGTCTACTATTGTGTTTGTTGAGTTGGCATAGATCGAGATTAGGATTTGTCACTCCGTGTTTCGGAGAGGTATCTCTGGGCCCTCTCGGTAATGCACATCACTATAAGCCTTGCAAGCAATGTGACTAATGAGTTAGTTACGGGATGACGCATTACGGAACGAGTAAAGAGACTTGCCGGTAACGAGATTGAACTAGGTATGATGATACCGACGATCGAATCTGGGGCAAGTAACATACCGATGACAAAGGGAACAACGTATGTTGTTATGCGGTTTGACCGATAAATATCTTCATAGAATTAGGAGCCAATATGAGCATCCAGGTTCCGCTATTGGTTATTGACCGGAGATGTGTCTCGGTCATGTCTACATAGTTCTTAAACCCGTATAGGGCCGCACGCTTAACGTTCGATGACGATTTGTATTATGAGTTATGTGATTTGATGTACCGAAGTTTTTTCGGAGTCCCGGATGAGATCACGGACATGACGAGGAGTCTCGAAATGGTCGAGAGGTAAAGATTCATATATTGGAAGGTTGCATTTGGACATCGGAATGGTTCCGAGTGATTCGGGCATTTTTTTTCCGGAGTACCGGGAGGTTACCGGAACCCCCCGGGAGAATTTATGGGCCTTATGGGCCATAATTAAGAGGGAAGCACACCAGCCCACAAGGGGCTGGTGCGCCCTCCTTGGGCAGGAGGCCGATTAGGACTAGGAGAAGGGGGCCAGCCCCCCTTTCCTTGTCCTTCTCCCTTCCCCCTTTCCTACTCCGTGTGGGAGGTGGAATCCTACTAGGACTAGGGAGTCCTATTAGGACTCCACACCTTGGCGCGCCCCCTAGGGCCGGCTGCCTCTCCCTCTCCCTCCTTTATATACGGAGGCAGGGGCACTCCAAAGACACACAAGTTGATCTTTTAGCCGTGTGCGGTGCCCCCTCCACGGTTACACACCTCGGTCATATCATCATAGTGCTTAGGCGAAGCCCTGCGCCGGTAACTTCATCATCACCGTCACCACGCCGTCGCGCTAACGGAACTCTCCCTCAGCCTCAACTGGATCAAGAGTTCGAGGGACGTCACCGAGCTGAACCTGTGCTGATCGCGGAGGTGCCGTGCGTTCGGTACTTGGATCGGTTGGATCGCGAAGACGTTCGACTACATCAACCGCGTTACTAAACGCTTCCGCTTTCGGTCTATGAGGGTACGTGGACACACTCTCCCCGCTTGTTGCTATGCTTCCCCTAGATAGATCTTGCGTGATCGTAGGAATTTTTTTGAAATACTACGTTCCCCAACAAATGTCACCTAGATACTCTAATGTGATCACAAGTATCTGTGAATTAATTATTCTATATGCATCAAACAATTTCAGATTCATAATATTCAATCCAACACAAGAACTTTTAAGATTACCCCGAAGTTTCTATCAGAGAAAGTAGGATGAAAACGTGTATCAACCTAGGTACCTAGATTACCCCAATGTCACCACAGGAATCCACAAGTTGATTACAAAAACATACATCAAGTGACTCAATAGAATACCCCATTATCACCACGGGTATCCACATGCAAGACATATATCCAGTGATCTCAATCCAAATATTCAATTAACAATGAAACCTCAAAAGGCAAGACTCAATTCATCACAACAAGTATAGAGAGAAAAGAACACCATGTGATCCAACTATATTAACAAAGCTCATGGTACATCAAGATCATACCCAATTAAGATCACGAAGATCAAACACATAGCTATTGGTATATACCCTCGGCCCTGAGGGTGAACTACTCCCTCCTCGTCATGAAGACCGCCGGGATGATGAAGATGTCCTTCGGTGATGACTCCCCGCCCCCCGCCAGGGTGCCGGAAAAGGCCTCCGGATGAGATCGCTTCAGAATAGAGGCTTGCAGCGGCGGGGTGGAACTTCTAAGTTTCTTTCTAGAGGTTTCCCGATTTATAAG
>NC_057799.1:580225387-580227567 GCF_018294505.1 Triticum aestivum | reverse complement strand
AGATGGCGCGCCCGCCACCCAGGCTCGTGACTCCCCTGGACACCTTCCAGCTCCCTCCCGAAGCTTTATGGGTCTCTTATATTTCATAAAAAATCACCATAAAATTTTGTGGCATTTGGACTTCGTTTGGTATGCATTTTCTGGAAAACAAAAACATGCAGAAAACAACAACTTACACTCGCCACTAGGTCAATAGGTTAGTTCATGAAAATCATATAAAAGTGCATCAAAACCATATAAAATTACTGTAAACATGACATGAATATTTCATAAATATATTTGATCTTTTTATTTTAAAAATGTCCATGAATTAAAAAGATTCACAAATTTAGAAAATGATCACAAATTCAAAAAAAATTCACTTATTTAAAAAAATGTTCTCCTGAGTTTTAAAAGAAGTTCCGAAATGTTAATGATTTTAAAAAATCATGAATTTAAATTTTTTTTATGGATTTGAATATTTTTCTATCAATCAGCATAGGAACGCCACATCTGATTCACTCTTTGACATGTAGGGCCATGAATGTTTGGATGCATCGGAAGGCTCTCATTCCTGAACAGCTTTTTTTAGGGTAACTAGGGACTTATTAATTGATCAAAGTGTCTGGGATACAAATTATGTCAGGCACTACCCCTAGCCTTGTTACAAGATTAAAATCAACTTTAGTTTTTTTTAGAAGATAGAAGCTACTTTAGCTAAATCATGCGCTTTAGAGTGAACAGCTTTTTTTTTAGGAGTTCAGAGTGAACAGCTTAGCAATTTAAGAGATACCGGGTCGGTAGGCTGGGCTTTCAAGGCCCAGAGGCTCAGGAACTCATCACTGTTTGGCCCGTCTCCATCTCTAGGCAGGCAATTTTTTTCGAAATCACTAATTAAGGAGTACTCGTTGCAAAGAACACTCCATCTTCCCAGGTCACGACAAGTAGCGCACATGCAGCACGCCACTTGTCACAACCTGGGAGTTTTACCTTTTTTGTAGATTCGTTTATTCAAAACGTTTTATCTCTTAAACCGTGCGTCCAAATCTCAAACCGTTTTCACCATTGGATTCCTCGCGTCGAGATCTTCAAAACTAGATCCCATGTTGATAGGTTTTGACGAAATTTTTTTCACGAAAAAAACCGGACGAAAAAACCAAACCGGGAGCACAGTTTTTTCCCTTTCCGAAAGAGGCACGCCCGTGCCTCTCGTGGAAGCAAAACCGTGACTCTCGTGGAAAAAAAAAACAGAAAACGCGTTTTTTTCCCTTTCCGAAAGTGGCACGCCCGTGACTCTCGCGAAAGCACAACCGTGCCTCTGGCAAAAGCAAAACCGTGACTCTCGCGAAAGACAAAAACGGAAAACGCATAATTTTTCCTTTCCGAGAGGCACGGCCGTGACTCTCGCAAAAACACAACCGTGCCTCTCGCGGAAGCAAAACCGTGACTCTCGCAAAAGAAAAAAAACAGAGAACGCGTTTTGTTTTTCCCTTTCCGAGAGGCACGGCCGTGACTCTCACGAAAGACAAACCGTGCCTCTCGCGGAAGTAAAACCGTGACTCTCGCGAAAGAAAAAAAACAAAAAACATGTTTTTTTCGTTTCCGAAAGGCACGGCCGTGACTCTCGCTAAAGCACAACCGTGCCTCTCGCGAAAAAAAACGTGACTTTTCACGAAAGAAAAAAAAAAGTAAACGCGTTTTTTCGCGGCAAAAAAAAAATTTCAATTTTTTTTTGGTCAAAACGCTAAGGAAGACCGGGGAAAAACCAAAATGTCGAAAAAACGGGGAAAAACCGTTTAAAAAGCCGAAAACGCGTACGAAAAAAAACAAAATCTGGAGGGAGCGTCCAGAGCGCAACACGTGGCGAATGGCTGAGAGCACGCCAAATGGCGCTGATCGTTGCGAGGCTCCCGAAGGAGCGCTCGTTAACTAGTTGCTCCCAATTTTTCTTTTCTTTTTCTCCCGAGGGAAACGTTGTGGTGCGAGTCTACTGCGTGGAAAAAAGACCGAAAACCCACGAGCATGCCCATGCAGCAGCGCGGGCAGCGCCGTGCCCAGGTATGCAAACAGCACCCGCAGCAGTGAAAGAGCATCAGTCCCTTCGCCCACGCGGCTCCTTGAGACTCGAGACCAACCAAAATCGTTTTTTTATCAGCCCAGGTCAAAACTTGCAATGCTGCTCCGACTCTCTGCATACGTAC
>NC_057799.1:580195624-580225185 GCF_018294505.1 Triticum aestivum | reverse complement strand
GTGCTTCACGAGTTCACGTATACATGGATGTATGTGATCAATTGACCACACGGTGATCCAACTCAAAAAAGAAAGAAAATCAGACGGTGATTAAGCCAGCAAACAATGAGATGTCGTCGTATTGATATCGATATATTACGTGCATGCGCACACGACCATACAGTCTGTATGGTCTTGTCCTTATCCTTGGCTTCAAGCTAGAGATGAACCGTACGTGTACGCTCCACCAGTCCGTCTGTGAATGTAACAGCTCACTCGGTAATTACGCAGGTTACGGGGTCCAGGACATTTGTCCAGCTGTGCATTTTTTTTTCTCACGCTACCCACAAATAAACGCTGACCCTATACTAGCTCTTTTTTTTCAAAAGGAGGATTACCCATCTTTATTTATTATTCAATAGAGTCTGACCAAATAGATACATGGATCAAACCAAAACTATCTTTCTGGCGATCTCAATCGCTACACCTACAAGTCTTATGAAGTGCCCTGATGCATCCACGCACACCATATAATCCGGTGGTCATCCCAGGCTGCCTGACTGAGTCGAGAGCACCAACTGGTGTAGCAGACCCTCAACACACACTGCATGCGCACACTGAAGAATTTGCCGCCGCCATCTTCCGTCGTCCCATCTTTAGGAGAGATCAATACATATGCCTTGTCAGGCTCAACTGCCCTCGACGCCAACACGACGCCAGACAGCGTCACCATCATGCGCGCGCCCATCAACACGCGACCATTGCCGAGACCACACTGCCCCATGCCACTAAGACCCGTTGTTGTCCCCGCGTCAGATGCCACACCACCTGCCACTGGTCCTATCCCCTCCACATGCAAGTCCTCTGAGCAAGCATCCGAATGCCCCAGGTGGCACCTCCAAGAAGGACACGACACATGTTGTGCCACCGCCGCCCAACCCAAGGGGATTTTGGGTCTTCACCCTAACATGGGTCGGGGTGGCGGGGAGGACCTCGACGGCGCCTGTGAGAAGGAAAGCGGCGATTGTGGCCTTTGCCACTGCCGGGACGAGCGGACCATCCAGAGTTTCTTTCGGTCCGGAGCCACCTCTACCAACTCCCGCCGATGCACCGGGGCCGACGGCCGAGGCCGCAAGACAACGAGTGCAGCGGGAGAGAGGATGCAACGAGGAGGAGATACATCGGCAACTCACCGCCCACGCGGTCAAGAAGTCCTCCATCCACCACCTGCAAGTTCAGCCCGCCAAGGACGCCCCCGCCACGCTTACTGGAGTCGCCGCTCAAGGTCCAGATTCCTCGGTGAGGATCGGTGCGATGAGATCCGCCGCTGCACGGCTCACGCCGTCTCCCGAGCCCGTCGCCGCCGGGAGCCACCACGTCGTCGGAGACCTGCACCCCATGGATCTAGGCGCCCGCGCACACCACCGCAAGCCCGCCGCCGCCGGGAGTCACCGAAGTCGAGGGAGGGCACCCCACGGATCTGGGCGCCCGCGCCGCCCGTGGATGCGAGAGAGGAAGAAGAGGCCCTCCGCCGCCGCCATCGCATGCACGGGCTTTGCCCGACGCCGACCACTGGCAGCGGCAGAGGGGGAGGTGAGTCGCTGGGGAAGGTCTCGGCGGCGGTGGTTGAAGCTTCCCATGTCGCCCGCGAGGGGGGCGACGCGAGAGGGAGGAGAGAAGAGCTTAAAATCAAGGCGGGTGAAGCATCGAACCTTTACTAGTACAGTATTGTATGTCGTATTTGTATCCTCGTTTAAAACTTCATGCCATGTTTTACCATATTTAAGAGCAATGATTCCCTGTGTTTAACATATTTAAGGATGTTAATGTTTTCCGCATAAATTTAGTTAAAAATTTGCAAAATTTGTCTTAAGAAAACAACTAATATGCCATGCATTTTGAAATTGGAGGATTATGTGCTTATGTTAGTTGCAGCAGCATGGGAGGATGTTCGACTTAAGAACTGAAAGATTTATTGGGACTCTGGTGTAACTCAACTCAATTCTTAACAAACAAACCATAGCAAAACAACACTAATAAAACAATGCAAAGGTTCCCTGCAAACATGAAACACAAGGGATTATAGATTCTAATTTTGTGCTTCGTCATCGTCTTCTTGCAAATGCCAAATTCACATATTTGTATGGCTTGATGAATTAATAACATTATATCACCCCCAAAAAATGGAAATTATTTATTATTTATTGATTTGCATGAACGGGCTAGTTCATCGAAAGCTGAATTGGTGAGTTGACTGCAAATTAATACTTTAGTTGATAGTAGAACCATATGGAGGGACCAAATCATTTTTTAGTTTTGGCATCTAAAAACTCCAAAGTAATTGCCATTGTCCACTAGTGTATTAGTACTAATTTCATCATGTATGAATCTAAAGGATACGTTGTACAATTGAATTACATTTATTTGTTTAAAAACTCTGAGACCCTTTAACTTAATTGTGGTGAGCCGTTCACCATCAAAGTTACGATGTCGGCTAGGATTACGCCAGTCTGGTATGACTCACCCAGCGGCACGAACAAAGCTCAGCAAATTCATCAACTACCCTACTAGCACTGTTTACCTATCACATGATTGAATTTCATTGGACAAAGATCCTTGACAATTGGATATTTGTGTCCTTATGCCATTTTTTATCCTTGACAATTTCACATGATTGAATTTCATTGGACAAAAGATCCTTGACATGTTTTACCGTAATAGTTCCACGCATTAGCTGATTTATTAAGGATTGAGACGGATTTGAGCATTGTTGCCATGTTCAATTTATATGCACTTGACCATCAAAACAAGTATAATTTATGTGTGCTTGTGTTGACTATGGGCATGTTGGCAATGAAGGAGGGTTTCAACCTACCTGTCGTGCTGGGAAAAAGATGGCTCAAAAGATGTATTGCAAAATGTAAATCAAACACGAGTCTTAAAAATGAACCCTAAATGAAACCGTACAACACAAACCATGTAGGGAATTAATAGACCTTGAGCCATTTAAATAATTTTGATGTTCTTTATTTATTGAAATGTAACCGTCACCCGTTGAACACTCAGGTCAAAAGCTTAATACTCGAACATCATGACAAAGATAATAAATATATAATTCTGACATCGCGTATATATCATCATTTACGTTAGCATCAATCTGACGTGTAAGGCCTGGAGGTCACGGGTGAAGGGGGCGTTAAAATAATTACCAGTCACCTTTTTCAATACCTTGATCCTTTTGAATGAATTTGTTGTTACATGCCTTCAATACTTATTATAGATATATTATCGTATTTATAAACTTGCGATCACAACTACATCTTTGAACCTGGGTAAATTCCCAAAAACTTAATCCTCTTGTGAATTAACACTACATCAAGCATGTTACAAACTCTAAGGACACTAAGATAATTTAGCTTGGATTTGAATTATCAGTGACACAATGGATACGTATTGTATCTACGCATAAATTGTTCTTAGGTTTTTTGGTGACTTTATGATAAGGTTTTCGAAGGGGAGCCTTGGCGCAACGATAAAGCTATTTCCCTGTGACCATGAGACCACGGGTTTGAGTCCTGGAAATGGCCTCTTGCAGAAATATGGGGAAAGGCTGCATGTTATAGATCCAAAGTGGTCGAACTCTTCCCCGGACCCTAAACAAGTGGGAGCTCCATGCACTGGGCTACCCTTTTTTATGATAAGGTTTTCAAATTTAGGAGCATCATGAAACTACTTGCTTGTAATAGAGGATACGACTCCATAGGAAATGTGTAATGTAGTACAATTAAATGTTTTAGTTTCTGGCACCGAAGAAACTCCAAAGCTGTGTCTTTATACTGCTACTAAATCAATACAAATGTCACCATATGAATATTGTAAAAGATGTGTAGTACAATTGAATATATTTTTATTCTTGTAAAACTCAGACACCCTTGAAATTAATTATGGTGAGGCGCTCACCATCAAAAATATAATGTCGCCTAGGTTTCACGAGTATAGTATGACTTAACCCAAAACGCAAACAAAGCTTAGCAAGTTCATGAACTACTCTATTTGGCAATTTGACCAATCGCGCGATTGAATGTCATCAGGCTAAAGATCCTAAATTGTTGGGTGCTTGTGGCTTTATGATATTTATATCAAATATAAAACATTATGACATGTCTTACCATATCCAACAATAATAGTTCCTTGCATTACTATATTTAAGGATTGAGTGATATTTGAACATTGTTGTCATCTCCAATTTACGTGCACTTGAAGGTCAAATGAGTTTCATTTATCTGTGCTTGTATTGACTGCAATCAATTTGGTAACAAAGGATGGTTTAAACTTACCTGTCTTGCAGGGAAAAAGGAAAGATAATTCAAAAGATATACTCAAACTAGAATCTTAATAACAAACCCTAAATGACACCACACAAATCAAAAATATTGAAGAATTAATAGCCATTAAGCAATTTCAACTAACTTGTGTTCGTTATTTATTGAACCCTATGCATCGACAAGTTCAAACCATGAGGTCTAAAGCTTAAGACTCAAATAACATGACAAAGATAATTAATATTTGCATACGTCAGCATTTAGTTAATCAATAATTATGTTGACATTGATCTCACATGTAAAGCCTTGTAGGTCTCGGATGAAGGGGGAGTTAAAACAACTATACCAGTCACCTTTTTTGAAATACCTATATCTTTTCAAATGAGTTTGTCGCTACATGCCTCTAGTAGTATTATAGACATATTCAAATAATTATATACTAGTGATCCAAATTTGATCTTTAAACGGGTGGGAATGCCAAAAAACGTGTTGTTAATTTGTTATTGTGAACTAGAGTGAGATACAAGGCCAAGAGGAAACTTATAAAGATAATAAAAAACATATACACTACTCTACACGTGGTGCACTCCCCGTGCACCCACGTATCTTGACACATAGTAAATTTCCTAAAATTTGTGAAATAATTCAGAACATTAGTGCTACATGTATCTTTTACAAACTCTAAGTGAAAAAAAGAAGATAATGCGAGACAATTCATACATATTGTATATATGCCTTCAATTTTACTTAGTTTTTATTGTAACTTCTACGTTGATATTTTCCAAGTTAGGAGCACCCGGTGACCGCATGCTTAGAGTAGAGGACACAACTTCATTGGAAATGCTAATGTAGTACAATTAAACATTCTTGTTGATGGCACCCAGGAAACTCCAGGAACAAGTGCCTTTGTTCTACAAGTATCAATACAAATTTCACCATATATGAGTATTGGAAAATGATATGTAGTACAACTGAATATATTCTCATTCTTTTAAAACTCAGGCCCCGTTCAACTTAATTACCTGAGTTACGCGAAGGGCGTATTACTCAATTACGGTATGCCGATGGCACACTTATTATCATCAAGAACGATCCAAATAGTGTAATAAACTTGAAGATCCTGCTTATGTGTTTTGAATCCCATGTCGGGCCTAAAAATCAATTTTGACAAGAGCGAGGCGTATGTCACTAGAGGGAGTCTGGAGGACCGCCATAGGGCCGCCCACATTATGAACTATCGTTTGGGAACCCTTTCGATCAAATACTTGGGTATGTCCTTAACCAATAAACATCTGGCCATTGAGGACTTTCTCTTTATTACCGATCGGGTGGCTACAAGAGTTCAACCGTGGGTTGGCAAATACCAGCCAACCGGAGAGAAAACCACCTTAATTAGTGCATGTCTTTCTAGATTACCGATGTTCATCATGGGATTCTTTCTGCTTAAAGATGTAGTTCACTGACCTTGCTAGATCCAGCTTCTTTTGTGGTAAAGAACTTTAAAAACAGAAATGTCACATGGTACACTAGAGTACCAATTGTGCTCCACAATTGGTTGGGGGCCTTGAAATCCTGAACACCAAGCACATGAGTTGGTGCTTAATGAGCAAGTGGGCATGGAAAATGCTCACTGCCCAAGGGTGTTGGGGAACGTAGTAATTCAAAAAAAGTCCTACGATCACGCAAGGTCTATCTAGGAGATGCATAGCAACAAGACGGGAGAGTGTGTCCACGTACCCTCGTAGACCGAAAGCGGAAGCATTTAGTAACGCGGTTGATGTAGTCGAACGTCTTCACGATCCAACCGATCCAAGTATCGAACGTACGGCACCTCCGTGTTCACCACATGTTCAGCACGATGACGTCCCTCGAGATCTTGATCTAGTAGAGGGTCGAGGGAGAGTTCTGTCAGCATGACGGCGTGGCAACGGTGATGATGAAGTTACCGGCGCAGAGTTTCGCCTAAGCACTACGACGATATGACCGAGGTGTTAAACTGTGGAGGGGGGCACCGCACACGGCTAAGAGATTGTCTGTTTTGCTTTGGGGTGCCCCCTGGCCACTTATATAAAGGAGGGGGAGGAGGAGGCCGGCGGCCAAGGAGGGCGCGCCATAGGGGGAGTCCAACTAGGATTCCCAATCCTAGTTGGACTCCCCTTCCTTTTCCAAGAGGGGGAGAGAGGGAAGGAGGAGGAGAGGGAGAAGGAAAGAGGGGGGCGCCGCCCCTTCCCTAGTCCAATTCGGACATGCCATGGGGGGCGTCCACCCCTTGCGGCCCTTCTCTCCTTTCTACTAAGGCCCATGAAGGCCCAATACTTCCCCGGGGGTTCCGGTAACCCCTCGGTACCCCGAAAAATATCCGAACCTCTCCGAAACCATTCCGGGTGTCCGAATACATTCATCCAATATATCAATCTTTACCTCTTGACCATTTTGAGACTCCTCGTCATGTCCGTGATCTCATCCGTGACTCCGAACAAACTTCGATCATCAAATCACATAACTCATAATACAAATTGTCATCGAACGTTAAGCGTGCGGACCCTACGGGTTCGAGAACTATGTAGACATGACCAAGCCACATCTCCGGTCAATAACCAACAGCGGAACCTGGATGCTCATATTGGCTCCTACATATTCTATGAAGATCTTTATCGGTCAAACCGCATAACAACATACGTTATTCCCTTTGTCATTGGTATGTTACTTGCCCGAGATTCGATCGTCGGTATCATCATACCTAGTTTAATATCGTTACCGGCAAGTCTCTTTACTCATTCCGTAATGCATCATCCTGCAACTAACTCATTAGTCACATTGCTTGCAAGGCTTATAGTGATGTGCATTACCGAGAGGGCCCAGAGATACCTCTCCGATACACGGAGCGACAAATCCTAATCTTGATCTATGCCAACTCAACAAACACCTTCGGAGACACCTGTAGAGCATCTTTATAATCACCCAGTTACGTTGTGACGTTTGATAGCACACAAGGTGTTCTTCCGGTATTCGGGAGTTGCATAATCTCATAGTGAGAGGAACATGTATAAGTCATGATGAAAGCAATAGCAATAAAACTAAACGATCATTCTGCTAAGCTAACGGATGGGTCTTGTCCATCACATCATTCTCTAATGATGTGATCCCGTTCATCAAATGGCAACACATGTCTATGGTCAAGAAACTTAACCATCTTTGATTAACGAGTTAGTCAAGTAGAGGCATACTAGGGACACTCTGTTTTTGTCTATGTATTCGCACATGTACAAAGTTTCCGGTTAATACAATTCTAGCATGAATAATAAACATTTATCATGATATAAGGAAATATACATAACAACTTTATTATTGCCTCTAGGGCATATTTCCTTCAGTCTCCCACTTGCACTAGAGTCAATAATCTAGATTACATAGTAATGATTCTAACACCCATGGAGTATTGGTGCTGATCATGTTTTGCTCGTGGAAGAGGCTTAGTCAATGGGTCTGCAACATTCAGATCCGTATGTATTTTGCAAATCTCTATGTCTCCCTCCTTGACTTGATCGCGAATGGAATTGAAGCGTCTCTTGATGTGTTTGGTTCTCTTGTGAAATCTGGATTCCTTCGCCAAGGTTATTGCTCCAGTATTGTCACAAAAGATTTTCATTGGACCCGATGCACTAGGTATTACACCTAGATCGGATATGAACTCCTTCATTTGCTGCTTCCAAAGCAACTATGTACTCCGCTTCACACGTAGATCCCGCCACGACGCTCTGTTTGGAACTGCACCAACTGACAGCTCCACCATTCAATATAAATACATATCTGGTTTGTGACTTAGAGTCATCCAGATCAGTGTCAAATCTTGCATCGACGTAACTATTTACGACAAGCTCTTTGTCACCTCCATAAATGAGAAACATATCCTTAGTCCTTTTCAGGTATTTCAGGATGTTCTTGACCGCTGTCAAGTGATCCACTCTTGGATTACTTTGGTACCTCCCTGCTAAACTAATAGCAAGGCACACATCAGGTCTGGTACACAGCATTGCATACATGATAGAACCTATGGGTGAGGCGTAGGGAATGACTTTCATTTTGTCTCTATCTTCTGCAGTGGTCGGGCATTGAGTCTGACTCAACATCACACCTTGTAACACAGGCAAGAACCCTTTCTTTGACTGATCCATTTTGAACTTCTTTAGAACTTTATCAAGGTATGTGCTTTGTGAAAGTCAAATTACGCGTCTTGATCTATCTCTATAGATCTTGATGCCCAATATATAAGCAGCTTCACCGAGGTCTTTCATTGAATAATTCTTATTCAAGTATCCTTTTATGCTATCCAGAAATACTGTATCATTTCCAATCAACAATATGTCATCCACATATAATATTAGAAACGCAAGCTCCCACTCACTTTCTTGTAAATACAGGCATCTCCAAAAGTCTGTATAAAACCATATGCTTTGATCACACTATCAAAGCGTATATTCCAACTCAGAGAGGATTGCACCAGTCCATAAATGGATCGCTGGAGCTTGCACACTTTGTTAGCACCTTTAGGATCTACAAAACCTTCTGGTTGCATCATATACAACTCTTCTTTAAGATATCCATTAAGGAATGCAATTTTGAGATCCATTTGCCAAATTTCATAATGATAAAATGCGGCAATTGCTAACATGATTCGGACAGACTTAAGCATCGCTACGGGTGAGAAGGTCTCATCGTAGTCAACTCCCTGAACTTGTCGAAAACCTTTCGCACAAGTCGAGCTTTGTAGACAGTAACATTATCGTCAGCGTTAGTCTTCTTCTTGAAGATCCATTTATTTTCTATGGCTTGCCAATCATCGGGCAAGTCAACCAAAGTGCACACTTTGTTCTCATGCATGGATCCCATCTCAAATTTCATGGCCTCAAGCCATTTCGCGGAATCTGGGCTCATCATTGCTTCCTCATAGTTCGTAGGTTCATCATGGTCAAGTAACATGACCTCCAGAATAGGATTACCGTACCACTCTGGTGCGGACCTTACTCTGGTTGACCTACGAGGTTCGGTAGTAACTTGATCTGAAGTTTCATGATCATCATCATTAGCTTCCTCACTAATTGGTGTAGGAATCACTGGAACTGATTTCTGTGATGAACTACTTTCCAATTCGGGAGCAGGTACAATTACCTCATCAAGTTCTACTTTCCTCCCACTCACTTCTTTTGGGAGAAACTCCTTCTCTAGAAAGGATCCATTCTTAGCAACGAATATCTTGCCTTCGGATCTGTGATAGAAGGTGTACCCAATAGTTTCTTTTGGGTATCCTATGAAGACACATTTCTCCGATTTGGGTTCGAGTTTATCAGGTTGACACTTTTTCACACAAGCATCGCAGCCCCAAACTTGAAACGACAACTTAGGTTTCTTGCCAAACCCACAGTTCATATGGTGTCGTGTCAACAGATTTAGATGGTGCCCTATTTAACATGAATACAGCTGTCTCTAAAGCATAACCCCAAAACAATAGCGGTAAATCAGTAAGAGACATCATAGATTGCACCATATCCAATAAAGTACGGTTACGACGTTCGTACACACCATTACGCTGTGGTGTTCCAGGTGGCGTGAGTCGCGAAACTATTCCACATTGTTTCAAATGAAGACCAAACTCGTAACTCAAATATTCACCTCCATGATCAGATCGTAGAAACTTTATTTTCTTGTTACGATGATTTTCTACTTCACTCTGAAATTCTTTGAACTTTTCAAATGTTTCAGATTTATGTTTCATCAAGTAGATATACCCATATATGCTCAAATCATCTGTGAAGGTCAGAAAATAACGATACCCGCCGTGAGCCTCAACACTCATTGGACTGCATACATCAGTATGTATTATTTCCAATAAGTCAGTTGCTCGCTCCATTGTTCCGGAGAACGGAGTCTTAGTCATCTTGCCCATGAGGCATGGTTCACAAGCATCAAGTGATTCATAATCAAGTGATTCCAAAAGCCCATCAGCATGTAGTTTTTGTATGCGCTTTACACCAATACGACCTAAACGGCAGTGGCACAAATAAGTTGTACTATCATTATTAACCTTGCATCTTTTGGCTTCAATATTATGAATATGTGTATCACTACAATCGAGATTCAACAAAAATAGACCACTCATCAAGGGTGCATGACCATAAAAGATATTACTCATATGAACAGAACAACCATTATTCTCTGATTTAAATGAATAACCATCTCGCATCAAACAAGATCCAGATATAATGTTCATGCTTAACGCTGGCACCAAATAACAATTATTCATGTCTAAAACTAATCCCGAAGGTAGATGTAGGGGTAGCGTGCCGACGGCGATCACATCGACTTTGGAACCAGTTCCCACGCGCATCATCACCTCGTCCTTAGCCAATCTTCGTTTAATCCGTAGCCCCTGTTTTGAGTTGCAAATATGAGCAACATAACCAGTATCAAATACCCAGGCGCTGGTACGAGCATTAGTAAGGTACACATCAATAAAATGTATATCAAATATACCTTTCACTTTGCCATCCTTCTTATCCGCCAAAAACTTGGGGCAGTTCCGCTTCCTGTGAGCAGTCCCTTTGTAGTAGAAGCACTCAGTCTTAGGCTTAGGTCCAGACTTGGGTTTCTTCACTTGAGCAGCAACTTGCTTCCGTTCTTCTTGAAGTTCCCCTTCTTCCCTTTGCCCTTTTTCTTGAAACTAGTGGTCTTGTTAACCATCAACACTTGATGCTCCTTCTTGATTTCTACCTCCGCGGCCTTTAGCATCACGAAGAGCTCGGGAATTGTCTTATCCATCCCTTGCATATTATAGTTCATCATGAAGCTTTTATAGCTTGGTGGCAGCGATTGAAGAACTCTGTCAATGACACAATCATCAGGAAGATTAACTCCCAGTTGAGTCAAGTGGTTGTGGTACCTAGACATTCTGAGTATATGTTCACTGACAGAACTATTCTCCTCCATTTTGCAGCTATAGAACTTATTGGAGACTTCATATCCCTCAATTCGGGAAATTTCTTGAAATATTAACTTCAACTCCTGGAACATCTCATATGCTCCATGACGTTCAAAACGTCTTTGAAGTCCCGATTCTAATCAGTAAAGCATGGCACACTGAACTATTGAGTAGTCATCAGCTTTGCTCTGCCGGACGTTCATAACATCCGGAGTTGCTCCTACAGCGGGTCTTGCACCTAGCGGTACTTCCAGGACGTAATTCTTCTATGCAGCAATGAGGATAATCCTCAAGTTACGGACCCAGTCCGTGTAGTTGCTACCATCATCTTTCAACTTAGCTTTCTCTAGGAACGCATTAAAATTCAAAGGAACGGTAGCACGGGCCATTGATCTACAACAACATAGACATGCAAAAATGATAAATTAAAGTTCAATTAATCATATTACTTAAGAACTCCCACTTAGATAGACATCCCTCTAGTCATCTAAATGATCACGTGATCCAAATCAACTAAACCATGTCCGATCATCACGTGAGATGGAGTAGTTTTCAATGGTGAACATCACTATGTTGATCATATCTACTATATGATTCACGTTCGAATTTTTGGTCTCAGTGTTCCGAGGTCATATCTGCATATGCTAGGCTCGTCAAGTTTAACCCGAGTATACTGCACGTGCAAAACTGGCTTGCACCCGTTGTATGTGAACGTAGAGCTTATCACACCCGATCATCACGTGGTGTCTCGGCACGACGAACTGTAGCAACGGTGCATACTCAGGGAGAACACTTATACCTTGAAATTTAGTGAGGGATCATCTTATAATGCTACCGCCATACTAAGCAAAATAAGATGCATAAAAGATAAACATCACATGCAATCAAAATATGTGACATGATATGGCCATCATCATTTTGTGCCTTTGATCTCCATCTCCAAAGCACCGTCATGATCTCCATCGTCACCGGCTTGACACCTTGATCTCCATCGTAGCATCGTTGTCGTCTCGCCAACTATTGCTTCTACGACTATCGCTACCGCTTAGTGATAAATTCAAGCAATTACATGGCAATTGCATTTCATACAATAAAGCGACAACCATAAGGCTCCTGCCAGTTGCCGATAACTTTTACAAAACATGATCATCTCATACAACAATTTATATCTCATCATGTCTTGACCATATCACATCACAACATGCCCTGCAAAAACAAGTTAGACATCCTCTACTTTGTTGTTGCAAGTTTTACGTGGCTGCTACGGGCTTCTAGCAAGAACCGTTCTTACCTACGCATCGAAACCACAACGATTTTTCGTCAAGTGTGCTGTTTAAACCTTCAACAAGGACCGGCCGTAGTCAAACTCGATTCAACTAAAGTTGGAGAAACAGACACCCGCCAACCACCTGTGTGCGAAGCACGTCGGTAGAACCAGTCTCATGAACCCGGTCATGCAATGTCGGTCCGGGCCGCTTCATCCAACAATACTGCGGAATCAAAGTAAGACGTTGGTGGTAAGCAGTATGACTTATCGCCCACAACTCTTTGTGTTCTACTCGTGCATATATCATCTACGCATAGACCTGGCTCGCATGCCACTGTTGGGGAACGTAGTAATTCAAAAACAATCCTACGATCACGCAAGATCTATCTAGGAGATGCATAGCAACAAGACGGGAGAGTGTGTCCACGTATCCTCGTAGACTGAAAGCGGAAGCATTTAGTAACGCGGTTGATGTAGTCAAACGTCTTCACGATCCAACCGATCCAAGTATCGAACATACGGCTCCTCCGTGTTCAGCACACGTTCAGCACGATGACGTCCCTCGAGCTCTTGATCCAGTAGAGGGTCGAGGGGGAGTTCCGTCAGCACGACAGCGTGGCAACAGTGATGATGAAGTTACCGGTGCAGAGCTTCGCCTAAGCACTATGACGATATGACCGACGTGTTAAACTATGGTGGGGGGCACCGCACACGGCTAAGAGATTGTCTATTGTGCTTTGGGGTGCCCCCTGGACACGTATATAAAGGAGGGGGAGGAGGAGACCGGTGGCCAAGGAGGGCGCGCTATAGGGGGAGTCCAACTAGGATTCACAATCCTAGTTGGACTCCCCTTCCTTTTCGAAGAGAGGAGAGAGGGAAGGAGGAGGAGAGGGAGAAGGAAAGAGGGGGGCACCGCCCCCTCCCTAGTCCATTTCGGACTTGCCATGGGGGGGCACCCCCTTGCGGCCCTTCTCTCCTTTCTACTAAGGCCCATGAAGGCCCAATACTTCCCCGGGGGGTTCTGGTAACCCCTCGGTACCCCAAAAAATATCTGAACCTCTCCGAAACCATTTCGGTGTCCGAATACATTCGTCCAATATATCAATCTTTACCTCTCGACCATTTCGAGACTCCTCATCATGTCTGTGATCTCATCCGGGACTCCGAACAAACTTTGGTCATCAAATCACATAACTCATAATACAAATCGTCATCAAACATTAAGCATGTGGACCCTACGGGTTCGAGAACTATTTAGACATGACCGAGACACATCTCCGGTCAATAACCAATAGCGGAACCTGGATGCTCATATTGCCTCCTTCATATTCTATGAAGATCTGTATCGGTTAAACCGCATAACAACATACGTTATTCCCCTTGTCATCGGTATGTTACTTGCCCGAGATTCGATCGCCGATATCATCATAGCTAGTTCAATCTCGTTACCGGCAAGTGTCTTTACTCGTTTCGTAATGCATCTCCCACAACTAATTCATTAGTCACATTGCTTGCAAGGCTTATAGTGATGTGCATTACCGAGAGGGCCGAGAGATACCTCTCCGATACACGGAGTGACAAATCCTAATCTTGATCTATGTCAACTCAACAAACACCTTCAGAGACACCTGTAGAGCATCTTTATAATCACCCAGTTACGTTGTGCGTTTGATTGCACACAAGGTGTTCTTCAGGTATTCGGGAGTTGCATAATCTCATAGTAAGAGGAACATGTATAAGTCAATATGAAAGCAATAGCAATAAAACTAAATGATCATTCTGCTAAGCTAATGGATGGGTCTTGTCCATCACATTCTCTAATGATGTGATCCCGTTCATCAAATGACAACACATGTCTATGGTCAGGAAACTTAACCATCTTTGATTAACGAGATAGTCAAGAAGAGGCATACTAGGGACACTCTATTTTTGTCTATGCATTCACATATGTACTAAGTTTCCGGTTAATACAATTCTAGCATGAATAATAAACATTTATCATGATATAAGGAAATATATATGTAACAACTTTATTATTGCCTCTAGGACATATTTCCTTCAAAGGGGGGTTACGGCTCGACAAACATAAATATCTCCAGCTAGCTCCGGTCTCTACTGCCTCATGCAGAAATGGTTCGGAATTATGGAAGTCAGTTGTGAAAATCCGTCATCTCCTTCATGTAGGGGCGGTACTACTATTGGGAATGGCAATCAACCATCTTCCAGCTAGATGTGTGGTTAGGTACGAAACCGTGTGCTTCCTGATTTCCAAGACTTTTGGCCACCTCATCACACCCAAATTCCTTAATTGGTGACAACTAGTGGAATGGACAGTGGTGTCTGTAATTCCGCCTCTCCCTAGTACCAATTTGTAAGTGCATCTAGTGCCCCTTAGTGATTTTGGTGTATTGAACACTTATAGGTTAAGGGCCTAATGCGTTTGTGAGTGTACACAGGTCTATAAGTCTATGAGGAGTTTGATATTTACAGAGAAAGTCGACCCCTAAAAATGAATGTCTTCAACTGAAGACTTTGGATTTCTGAAGACTTTCTGAAGACTTTGAAAGTGAAGAAATTGGTGTGACCTTTAAGACTTTGTATTCATGCGAGAAACCTGAAGCGTGAAGACTTTGGTTTTCGTAGTTTCATTTTCTCTTTCTTGAGTCTTAGGAAACACCGTACTGTTAAAGGGGGTCGAGGAAAAACTAAGGAAAAGTTTCCAAGTAATGCTCATCTCAAAATCCTACACCTACCAATCCTTTCGAGTGAAGCCATTGGAAATCTCATGCAGTTCAGTCAATTTCTTTAGTGACAGAAAGGAAGTTCTTCCGGTCTCTGAGGAATTTGTTCTGACTGAGGAGTTAGGAATTCGCCAGTGCAGATTGCCTACAAGTGACATGATAGCCCTGAGGAATTTGAGCCTCAAATTTCCGACCGTTGTTGTGCTACGCGCCAGCTGCCCCAAAATATCTACCCACCTAACGGTCATATCATTGAAGGACATTTATGTCTTATCATGTTGGGCTGCTCCCTAGGCTATAAATAGCCACCCCCTACAACCACTAGCTGGTTGGTCGCTCCAAGACAAACTGACATTTGTCATTGAGAGCATCCCATCCTCCGAGGACTTTGAGCGAAAATCATCAAGTGAGGAAACCCAAACCCAAACACCTCCAAACCCAAAGTGATTGAGCATCACTGAAGAGATTGATCCTGTGTGGATCCGACGCTTGTTACCTTTGAAGACTGTGCATCTTCCATACGGTTAGGCATCATGGTCTAGAGCATCCAAGAGGAAATTGTGGATCGCCGAGTGACCGAGTTTGTGAAGGTTTGGAAGTCACCTGAAGACTTACCACGAGTGATTGGGAAAGGTCTGTGTGACCTTAGCCCAAGGAGAATACGGTGAGGACTGTGTGTCCGGGACTGTGTGTCCTCAGGTTTAAATACCTAGCCGCTCCAACCAGACGTACAACTGTCACATCAGTTGGAACTGGTCTACCAAATCATTGTCTTCACCGAGCTAACTGGTTCTATTTCCTCAACCCTTCCATTTCCCCATTACTGTGTTGTGTGCTTGTTCATATCTGTTTGAGGACTTTGACTGAAGACTTTCTCAATTTCCTCAGTTCAATTTCTTTCAGTCTGTTTGTCTTCATCCTGTCTATCATGTGCTTACGCTTTCTGTACTCTGTGTTTGTTTTCATTTCATCATGATGACTATGCTTATGTTATGTTATGTCTGCATCTGAGTACTTATTCTGCTGCAAGTAGTTCTTCGCTTAGGAATTTCCTCACCTGAAATTCCTCAGTGAAGAATTCATAAAAATCGTCTATTCACCCCCCTCTAGTCGACTTAACGCACTTTTAATTGGTATCAGAGCGAGGTACTTCCTTGTTATGTGTGATTTTGGTTTAACCGCCTAGAGTTTTAGTTATGTCGACCGCAGGTATGATCAAAGTCTCTGTTGGTTGTCCTACCTTCGATGGGACGGACTACCCATACTGGAAAAATAAGAAGTGCATGCTTCTTGAGGCAATTGACAATGATCTCTGGTATGTTGTGGAAAATGGTGTTCCCTCTGTCACTCCCACCATCAATGCCGCTGACGTGAAGAGATTCAAGCAACTCGACTCTCAAGCGAAGAACATCATATGTGGCCATCTGAGCAAAGGGCAGTATGGCAGAGTGAGTGCTTTGGAGACAACAAAGCTTATCTGGGATAGGCTGTCCAAGGTCAATGAAGGAGTCTCAACACAGCGTGTCTCTCGAGTTGACGTTCTTCGCAATCTCTTCAACCGCTTCAAAAGACTCGACAATGAAAATGTTCAGCAAACCTTCGACCGCCTCACTGACATCTCAAATGAGCTTCAAGCACTTGGTGCCACTGACATCACCGACCATGAGGTGGTGAAGAAATTGCTGAGATCGCTTGATTCCTCATTTGACACTCTAGCACTGATGATACAAGAATGTGGAGACTATAAGTCACTTGACCCCGCTGATATCCTTGAGAGGCTAAATACTCATGAGTTCCAGCTTGCTGAGAAGAGAGATCTCTATGGATCGAGCTATGGCAGATCACGCGCTCTGAAGGCCAAGACAGTGTCTGAATCTGAAGGTGAGAATTCCGGTAGCAGCCTTGGTGATCCTCAAGAACTGAGCCAGGAGCTAGCAATGCTCGTCAAGAAATTCCAGAAGTTCTCAAGACGTGGTCGCTTTGGAAAGCCTTCAAGAAGTGATGATTCCTCATCCTGTGACTACAGGAAGAGACTGTGCCACAAATGCAAGAAACCAGGTCACTACATTCAAGATTGTCCTTAGTGGGAAAAGGAATCAAAGAAGAAGAAATACAAGGATTACAGTTCTGATGATTCAAAGAAGAAGAAGAAATCTTCAAAGTCCTCATCATTAATATCCTCAAAGTCTTCATCTCACAAGAAGAGCAGCTCCAAGAAGGCTCGGGCATTCATTGGCAAGGAAATGGACTCTGAGGCTGAATCTGAGGAAAATGAGGAAGAGGAGGCATTTGAGGAGTCAGAATTTGGTGTGGTGAGCCTAGCCCTCGCTATTGCGGTCGTCAATAAGTCCATCTGCAACTCTGAGGAGAATGGCTACTACAACAAGGCTGATGACGACGATGATGACTACACTCCCACCTATTGCTTCATGGCAAAGGGTGCCAAGGTACTCAAATACCCCTCCTCTGAATCAATTGAGGATGAATCTGATGAAAACCTCAAGCCTAGCTACTATAAACTTGCTAAGATTGCTATGAAACAACAAAAGGCTTTTGAAAAGGTTCAAAACATGCTAGACAAGAGCGATGATATGTTGGGTGAAGAAATGGATCGCACTAAAACCTTGACTGAAAATCTTCAGAGACTTCAGTCCAAGTTTGACAATCTTCAGAGTCATCATAACACTCTCTTATCTGATCATGAGAAGCTTTCTTATGAATTTCTTCAAAGAAAGCAAGAACTTGAGAAGCTAAGGGTGAGTTATGAAGATCTTCAGAAGGAGCGCGATTCATTACTTTCTCAACAAATCAGCGCTACTCAGGAAGAATTCATTCCTCCATGTTTGAAGTGCATTGAACATGAATCAGCTAATTCTTCACCTGAAAGTTCAAATGCTTCTGTTGCTGCAAATTCTTCACCTGTCTATGCTATCACTAATCCCTCATCTGAGGATATTGCTAGTATCACTGGCAATGCAGGGCTGAAGGAATTGTATATGACAGGCATGTACAAAAGCCTCAAAGGGCATCAGGCTCATTGTGATGTTCTTAAAAAGCATATCCTCAACAGGAACTCTAGGAAAGAGGGTATTGCCTTTGAGAGGAAACTCAATGCTGATGGAACATACTGGAAGCCTGAGTAGTATCCCAAAACCTCATGGGTTGCTGCAAAGGGACCTCCAGTAGATCCATCTACTCTATCTGGCTTTACATGTGAATCTTCATATTCTTCTGATGAGTCATTTGACTCCAACTATAAGCTGTTCAAAAATCAGAATGGTGAAGTATTTGCTAGATATGTTGGCACTAACTGCAGGAACAGTTCCCCTATGAAGAAAATCTGGGTTCCCGAAAGGTTCCTTAAAAGTCTTCAGGTGAATGTCATCATGACACCACCTGTGAAGAATAGGAACCCCAGATCAAATTCTTCATATGGACCAAATTTTTCATATGGATCCAAGTCCTCATATGGACCAAATTCGTCACATGGATCAAATTCCTCAAAAGGATCAAAGTCCTCATATGAACATCATCATGCTAAAAACCTCTGTTTCGTAGGGAAGAACCAAGGGCTATGAATATGTGCATTATTCTTCAAACCATTATGTTCATAAGTCCTCGAAGAATTTCTCTGCTTATTCATATGCTTACCCTAACTCCTCTTATGTGAAATGAAGAGGATTGGCATCTATGCCACCTTTCTATTATGGAGCTCGTAGAATGATGAACTCTTTGCCACCCCTTCAGATGTGGGTGGTGAAGAAAAAGAACTAATCTCTTATGCAGGGTCAGGTCTCTAGACGAACTTAAACGTCTGAAGAATTTGCTGGGGGCCTGAACATGCTTGAAAGGACGCAAGCTAATCATGAAGAAATGAATTTTCATTTCTCACGTCCTCATACTGCTTTAGCTGTTCTCTTGCTTGATGAAATTGATCTGATGAAGTATATGAGTTCGTAAGCTGCACTAATTCATCTGCAAGATGATCAACCCAAAGCCACTGAGTGGGTCCTCGATAGTGGATGTACAAATCACATGAATGGTGACAAGAATCTATTGATGGATGCTCCCTTATCTCCATCACATCTGAAGCATATCACCTACGCTGACAAAGGCAAAAGCAAGGTATTGGGTCTAGGTAAGCTTGCGATCTCAAAGGATCGACACATGGAAAAAGTCATGCTTGTCGAGTCCTTAGGATTCAAACTCATGTCAGTCTCAATGCTTTGTGATCTTGATATGGTTGTTATCTTTGGCAAGTATCGTTGTGTTGTGATCATGGAAGCTGACCATTCCAAAGTCTTCGAAGGCTTTAGGAGAGGAGATCTGTATATTGTTGATTTCTCTACAGGACCTCAACCATCTATATGTCTACTTGCAGAAGCTTCAGAAGGCTGGCTATGGCATCGATGACTCGGTCATGCTGGAATGAGGAACTTGCACATGCTCGCGAAGAGAAGCATGTCATTGGCACTGAGAATGTCAAATTCCTCAAGGATCACCTATGCGGTGCTTGTGAAGCTGGAAAGATGACCAAGGCCAAGCATCCCACAAAGACTATCATGACTACCACTCGTCCATTTGAATTGCTTCACATGGATCTCTTTGGTCCTAATCACTATTCAGCATTCACCAATGAAGCATCTCTATATGGCTTTGTTATTGTTGATGATTACTCTCGTTACACATGGGTGCATATTGTTACTTACAAACGTGAAGTGCAGGAAGTCTTCAAACGATTTTCCTCGAGGGCTTCAACCAACTTTGTTGTGAAGATCAAGCACATCAGAAGTGACAATCGAACTGAGTTCAAGAATACTGGTCTTGATGACTATCTTGATGAACTTGGTATTACTCATGAGTTATCTGCTCCTTATACTCCTCAGCAGAATGGCGTCGTGGAGCGCAAGAAGAGGACTCTTGTTGAGATGGCTCGCACTACGCTTGATGAATACAAGACGCCTCGTCATTTCTGGATTGAGGCAATTGATACTGCATGCCACATCATCAACAGGGTATATCTTCACAAATTCTTCAAGAAGACTGCCTATGAACTCCTCACTAACAAGAAACCCAATGTGAGTTATTTCAAAGTCTTCGGTGCTAAATGTTGGATTAGAGATCCTCATCACAATTCTAAATTTGCACCGAAAGCACATGAAGGTTTTATGCTTGGTTAAGGAAAGGAATCGCACACCTACAGAGTCTTCAACAACGTTCACCACAAGGTTGTTGAAACTGTAGATGTGCGGTTCGATGAAACTAATGGCTCGCAAAGAGAGCACCTACCTCCCGTGTTAGATGAAAAATCACCTGAGGAAACAATCAAGTTCAAGGCTACTGAGGATGTCATTCCTACCGAAGAATCTGCTGAAGAAGTCATTCTAGACCGTGAAGAACATCATGCTGGTGCACCTGAGGAAAATGGATCTGGAGAAAATGCTGATCAAATTCCTCATCGCCAACCCGCTCATCCTCGCGTTGCTAAGAAAGTGCAGATTGAGAAAATCATCAGTGACATCAACGCACCAGGTCCTCTCACACGCTCAAAAGCTTCACACTTGTCTAACTTTTGTGGGCACTTTGCTTTCGTCTCTATCACAGAGCCCACTAAGGTAGATGAAGCATTTCTGGAGCCTGAGTGGATTCAAGCCATGCAAGAAGAATTACATCAGTTCGAGCTCAACAACGTTTGGAAACTTGTCAAGCGACCAGACCCTCACAAGCACAATATCATCGGCACAAAGTGGATCTACCGCAACAACCAAGATGAAAATGGCCTTGTGGTGAGGTATAAGGCACGGCTTGTAGCTCAAGGCTACACACAGGTTGAAGGAATTGATTTCGATGAAACTTTTGCACCTGTTGCTAGACTTGAGGCTATTCACATATTACTTGCTTATGCTAACCATCATAATATCATATTATATCAAATGGATGTGAAAAGTGCATTCCTCAATGGTAAGCTTGAGGAAGAAGTATATGATGCTCAACCCCTAGGTTTTGAAGATTCAAAGCATCCTGACAAAGTCCTCAGACTCAATAAGGCCCTCTATGGCCTCAAGCAGGCCCCTCGGGCGTGGTATGATACTATAAAGGAATTCCTCATGAAGAAAGGCTTCAAACCCGGTTCACTTGACCCAACTCTTTTCACCAAAACTTATGATGATGAACTTTTCGTGTGCCAAATATATGTTGATGATATCATTTTTGGCTGTACTGACCAACGTTACAGTGATGAATTTGCCTATATGATGAGTGAAGAATATCAAATGTCTATGATGGGAGAATTGAAAGTCTTCTTAGGTCTTCAAATTTGTCAACAACGCAATGGCGTATTCATATCTCAGGAGAAATACCTCAAGGATGTATTGAGGAAATTCGGCATGCAAGGTTGCAAAGGTGTCAAAATCCCTATGCCCACAAATGGCCATCTATGCAGTGATGAAAATGGTATTGACTTCGATCAAAGGGTATACCGCTCCATGATTGGCTCCTTATTGTATTCATGTGCATCTAGGCCAGATATGATGCTTAGTGTTTGCATGTGTGCCCGCTTTCAAGCTACACCGAAGGAATCATACCATAAGGCTGTGAAGCATATTCTTCGATATCTAGCTCACACTCCAACACTTGGATTATGGTATCCCAAGGGCTCGCCTTTTGATCTCATTGGATATTCAGACTCTGACTATGCTGGTGATCGTGTGGACCGCAAGTCAACATCAGGCACATGCCATTTCCTCGGACGATCCTTGGTCTGTTGGTCCTCGAAGAAACAGAACTACGTATCACTTTCTACTGCTGAAGCTGAGTACATTGTTGCTGGTTCGTGCTGTGCTCAATTGCTATGGATGAAGGAAACCCTCAAGGACTACGTGTCACGACCGGTTTTCCAATAAAAATATTTATTGAGAGACCGATCCCTTTTACGGACCAGTAGAGAAGAATTCCTTCTTACTGGTAGACAAAATCTTGATCACAGAAGAAAATACCAGGAGTACTGAATATAATACAAAGTTGAGCGGAGACTGCTCAACAATTTATTACAAACACGCCAATAAAACATAAAGGCGGATAGGGTGGCAATCTACTGACTCACGAGGAAAGCGGTGGGGGATATATCACCGCGAAGCGGGTGATATGACTCCTGGAAAATAACAGCTCTTCGAGCGTCGAAGTGAGGCTCGAGGAGACTTATAGCGGGTGGCGGAAGCGTATATGATACAAGTGACCAATATCCAGGATCGCACGGGACTGACTGGGATTCCTCTAGGCGTCGGACTCACTATCAAACTCTTCATCCATGAGATCGCCTTCGTCAACATCTGGCCAAATCAACAAGCCAGGTGAGTACTATGAAAGTACTCGCAAGACAGTTCGGACATAAGATATAACAAATGTAAACATGATGCATGCGAACAGATTAACAAGTGCACTCAGACAAAGGAACAATAATGCGTGGGAATTAAAAGAGAAGTCGGGCGGTAGTCCTCCCGAAATCCTAAAGTAAATACTGAGGGCCAAACGAGTGTCTGAATGACTCCTCGAGAGGAAAATACAAGAATAACAAATGCCGCAGTCGGGCGTCAAGGCGACACCACATAAAGGGCTTATAACAGAATATAAAAGACAATGCGTGCCACAGTCGGACGTCTGAGCGACATCACATAAAGGGCTTATATCGAAAGTAAATAACGAGAGTGCCACAGTCGGACATCTGAAGCGACATCACATAAAGGGCTTATATTGAAAAAAATAAATGACGGTGCATGCCACAGTCGGACGTCTGAGCGACATCACATAAAGGGCTTCATAACATAATATCTCAGTAGCTCAAGAATTTAAATCATATCAAGGGAATAATTAGGTAAGAGATAACAACAGGGGTTAGTCCATCCATAGGAATAACGTTCAACCAAGTTTACCACTCAAGCTTATTTACCGGGGAAAGAGTATACCATGAGGATTTGACACAGACATGGATACACTGATCACGTTACTTGACCATGGATACGATGACTTGGAAGGATTTGACTCTGCAGAGTTTGTACTTTAACCACAGCCAACGGATTTCAGTAGTCACGGGGACTAGTTCCGTTTATGGTATTTTGGAAGAAACACATCTAACCAGTACACACCCATTCAACATTCCGAAGCCAGGAATCACCCTCGGCAACGTTCAAGAAAAACCTTGAGACGGGGAGGCTACAACCTCGCGTAGCATGGGATCAAATTTATATACGCGCGCTCTAAGGGGTGCCCCCCTCTCGGTCCCAACCGGAAACACCCATGCCCCCTGACCGGATGACTGGCTTTAATCCAGGGCCATGGAACCCTCATCCCGGCCCCTCTATTTGGTGTGTACACGGAAAGAGGTTACCAACTTACTAAACCGCATTCTTGGCAGAAAACATGTGGCGGCACGGAAAGGGGAAGAACGATAACGTGACTCAGTCCACGTTAACGTCGGAGTTTATCGGATAACATAAGGCTGGCATGCTACAACAATACCACCTCACTGCCTTTCATGTCACCACATGACTAGGCCATCTCTCATCAGATATCACGGTAACTTTGGAGCACACGGATAGTTGCCTTACATGCAACGAGATGCTCACCGATACTCATATGTCATGCACAAACCATTCAAGCAAACATGCAAAACACCCGTCATATCAAAGGTTCAAACATGCTTGCCTGGTTCGGAGAAGTCGGAGTCTAGCTCGGCGAAGTTCGCGGCTCCGTCACCTCTTCCGGAACCTACGGTATAGCGAAAACGTACACTAACGTGAACATCAACGCGTGTATAAAAGTTGTCCCAAAATTTTTCCAAATAAATACTATAAAAAACTAGACAAAAATATAAGACTGTCAGAAAAAGAATCACTCAAAAATCACTTTTTATTAAAAAGTTATAAGTGTTTTAGTCCAGGGACTAATCTTTGATGAAACAGAAAAGATCCAGGGACTTAACTGAGAAAACAGAAAACGCTTAGGAAAGAAACGCGTCAGCTCAAAGGGAAAACGTATTTGCCCAAAGGCGCCAACAGAAAACGTTTCGGGGGAGAGAAAGAAGAGAGGCTGACGTGGGCTCCCACATGTCAGGTTTAAAAAGTTCGCCGGCGCCCGAAGACTGCGGTGGTCGCCGGCGTCGAACCACGGCGAGGCAGGGAGATCGGAGTGTACCAAGAGCTTCAGCGTGTCCTTCCGCGTCGGTGGGTGGTGGACTCGACCGACGGAGAGCACCACGTCGACGGCGACACTTTCTCCGGCGGACGGCGGCTCAGGCGATGGTGGAGAACGCCGGTGGGTGCTGCAAACTCCGAATTGAAGCGCGGGTCAGAAGGAGGGATGCACTAGAGAGCTACTGGCAAGAGTTGGGGGTTAGGGATGCACGCACGGGAGCAAATCAAGCTGGATCCCGTGGCGGGTCGCGGCGGCCGGAGTTGAGGAAGAAGGCTTCCTCGGGGCTCTTCCAGTGGCTAGGCGTGGTGCTGGAGGTGTGCAGAGGTGGTGTGGGTTCGTGTAGAACTCGGGGTCTCTATTTATAGGTGGCTCGAGGGAGTGGCCGTGAACGGGATCGCTCCGACGAGCAATTACGGCGAGGCGATGGTGTGGCAGGGAGCTTAAGTGGCCAGGCAGCATCAGTGAGGTGTACTGGTGCCGTTCCCCCGCTAATCCTGGTCGGTCTTGGCGTAATGGCGCCGGTCCACGGCGGGGTGGCCGTACGGGCACGGCGGCGGCAGAGAGCGCGCTCCGCGCCTAGCGGTTCACGACAAGGGTGGCAGCGCGCATTGGGGAGTGGAAGACCACGCGGCGGCCTCCGGTGGCTTGGGCGGCGCTGGGTGGCGCCGTCTGCGCTGCGCCTCTCTCTGGTGGCCGCAAAGCCGCCACTGCCGTCGGTCACGGGGCGGTGCACCACCTCCTGCTCGTCGCCGACGTCCGCAAGGCTCCAGGGGATCGTGCGGCGCAGGAACAAGGGGGAGGGGACGGGGAGCAAGGCGACACCAGGGTACTGGCGAGATTGAGATCGAACACTGAAGAAAACGACAGTGGTTTCAGACACTGTTAACTGAACTTGACTGAACTTGATAGCAATAGTGTCCAGCAAGTGTTCGATGAAATGATTTGGCAAGCAGAAAAAATTTCCTGGGGCTGGGACTTGGTGAGGTGACCTCTCAATGCACCCAGAGGCTGCCTGATTTTTCTCAGATTTTTAGGAGAAGGATTTGAATGAATTTCATCAAATTTGGCAAATCTGGTCCAAACTTGCAGCAAGTATAGTTTGAAAAGTTTGAACTGAAGACCAGTGGATCTTCATGGATCTTGGTTGACGGTTCAAAGGACTAGCTAGGGAAATTGGTTTGGAGACAAAACTCAAAGTAAAAAGAGTAGTTCCTTTGTAAACCTCCAAGGACCAAGGTAGAAGGCAGAAATTGTTTTTGATAAGAAAATAAATGGAAATAAATATATGGAGAGGTTCAACTTGCTGGATTTGAGGTATATTTTGATCCAAAGGTGGGGAAAGGTTTATGGGAGTGGATTTCCACTTGGGTCATGGCAAGAGAGATTTTTTGAAAGTGGGAAAAGATCATTCCAAAAGTCATAGGGCTTTTTAAAGGAATTTTCAAAAGACATTTTTCCAAGTGAAAGGCACTTTGGTTTGAGTCCAAATAAAAAGGAAAACCCCCAAGACCAAAGATCAAGTCTTGGGTGAATCCAAAACAAAAACACTTGTCATAAAAAGAATATTTTGAGAGGGAGAGTTCTTTAGAAGAAAAATTTAAATCACCTCCCTCAAATCAAATAAAAGTTTGAAAAATCCAATAAAAATTTTGGGTGTCACAACACCTACCCCCTTAGGAAAAATCTCGTCCTCGAGATTTCAGCTGATCCTCAAATAGATACGGATACTTTGCCTGGAGAAAATCTTCCCTTTCCCATGTAGCTTCATCCTCAGTGTGGTTGCTCCACTGGACTTTGAAATTTTTTGTCATTTTCTGACGGGTCCTCCTTTCCGACTCTTCCAAAATATTTACTGGCCGCTCTCTGTAGGTGAGGTCTGGTTGCATATCAATGACTTCGTGGGATACATGCTTCTCCGGGTTGTTCACACATTTCCTCAACTGTGAGACGTGAAACACGTCATGTACGTCTGACAGCTCCTTGGGTAGGTCTAGTTGGTAGGCTACGTTGCCTCTTCGCGCAACTACGCTGAATGGTCCAATAAACCTTGGGGTTAGCTTCCCCTTAATTTTGAACCGTTGCAGGCCCCTCATGGGGGACACTCGTAGGTATACGGAATCACCGGGTTCAAAGCTGACCTCACGATGTTTTTGATCGTAGTAGCTCTTTTGTCGGCTTTGTGCTGTCTTGAGTCTGTCCCTGATCTGCTTAACCTTCTCCTCGGCCTCCTTGAGCATGTCTGGGCCGAAGATACGACTGTCACCTGTCTCTGACCAATTCAGTGGGGTACGACACCTCCGTCCGTACAATGCTTCAAAGGGTGCCATTTGTAAGCTGGCTTGGTAACTGTTGTTGTAGGCAAACTCGGCATACGGCAAACTTTCCTCCCAACTGGATCCATAGGTGAGCACACAGGCTCTCAGCATGTCCTCTAATATTTGGTTTACGCGTTCCGTTTGTCCATCAGTCTGAGGGTGGTACGCTGTACTGAATGCTAGTTGCGTGCCCAGAGCTTGTTGCAGGTGACCCCAAAATTTAGAGACGAATTGAGTGCCTCGGTCGGAAATTATAGTTTTTGGGACTCCATGCAGACAGACTATACGGGAGAGATAAAGCTTGGCTAGCCTTTGTGTGGAGTAGGTTGTCTTCACGGGGATAAAATGGGCTACCTTGGTTAGCCTATCTGTGATGACCCATATGGCATCATTACCGCGTTGTGATCGAGGTAGTCCGACGATGAAGTCCATTCCTATTTCATCCCATTTCCACTCCGGTATCCTGTTTGGCTGGAGTAGCCCTGCTGGCTTTTGATGCTTGGCTTGATGCGCTGACATGAATCGCAACAAGCAATAAATGCGGCTATATCCCTTTTCATACCGTGCCACCAAAATCTTTCCTGAATGTCTTTATACATTTTGGTTCCTCCAGGGTGGATCGAGTATGGAGCGGTGTGGCTCTCGGTTAGGATTTGTTGCTTGAGTTCCTCAATGTTAGGTACGCAAAGTCTGTCCCCGTACCATAATATTCCTTCATTGTCTGTGACGAACTCTGAAACCTTGCCAAGGCTCATTTTCCTCTTTATTCCTTCGATGCAGGGGTGCCCTTGCTGAGCTTTCTTAATTTGTTCCACTAGGGTGGGATGTATCTCCAGATTCGATACGGTGCCCTCAGAGACTAACACCATGTTGAGCCTAGCGAACTCTTGTTGAAACTCAGGCCTCAAGTTTTGTGGACTGTCGTTATCTGGGCTGGGGTTCCGACTAAGGGCATCTGCTAATACATTTGCTTTCCCTGGGTGGTAGTGAATGCCGACGTCATAGTCCTTGACCAATTCCAACCAGCGTCGTTGGCGTAAATTTAGCTCTGGCTGTGTGAAAATATATTTAAGGCTCTTATGGTCCGTATATACTTCACAACGATTCCCCAACAGAAAGTGCCTCCACTCCTTGAGTGCATGGATGACCGCTGCTAGCTCCAAGTCATGAGTTGGATAATTTTCCTCATGCTTCCGTAGTTGCCTGGAAGCATACGCGACAACTTTGCCATCCTGCATCAGCACACATCCGAGGCCCTTCCGAGATGCGTCACAATACACTTCAAAACTCTTGTGTATGTCTGGCACAGTTAAGACCGGTGCGGTCGTTAGTTTCTTCTTGAGTTCTTGGAAGCTTTCCTCGCATGCTTCCGTCCATACGAACTTCTTGTCTTTCTTGAGCAACTGTGTCATTGGTTTTGCCACAGTGGAGAATCCTTCTATAAATCTTCTATAATATCCGGCCATCCCAAGGAAACTCCGTACATCTGTCACGTTGGCCGGTGGCTTCCAGTCAAGTATGGCTTTGACTTTCTCTGGGTCTACGGCTATGCCTTCTTGGGTTAATATATGGCCTAGGAAACCAACTTGCCTTAGCCAAAATTCACACTTGCTAAATTTGGCGTACAACTGATGTTTCCTTAATTCTCCCAAAACAATTCTGAGATGTTCAGCATGCTCTTCTGGTGTCCTTGAGTAAACCAAAATATCGTCAATGAACACCACAACAAATTTGTCCATGAATTTCATGAACACTTTGTTCATGAGGTGGACGAAATATGCGGGGGCGTTCGTTAGTCCAAAAGGCATCACTGTGAACGAAAAATTAAAATTTTCATATCCGAATTTTCGGTTGTTGCCGCTCAAATCGTTCCACATTCCACCATATGATTATCCTATTCACCCACGATCTCACACGAACTCCACCTCACGGTACGTGGGTGACACATGTCACAAGAATGAGAAGGGTCAGGGGCACGTTCATCCATTTTCCTCGGGCGAACGGTTTTTTCACCTCGGCTATATATACCCCTCCCCTTCCTCAGACTGTTACTCCGCTCGACCTCACTCCCTCGCTCGAGCTCTCAAAACCTAGCGCCGCCGCTACTTCCATCGTCGCCGGTGAGGAAGAGCTTGGCTGCCTCGACCTCGTCGCCGTCGTACTCGCGCCGGCCGCGGATTTCTTCACTCCGCCGCCGCCGTAGTTGTCTTCCTCTGCCAAGTTAGGGCGTGGCAACAAATCAGCCCTCCCGAGAGAGTTTAGGGCTTGGTAGCGGCTCCGTATCGTAAACCGCGATGAATCTTTCTCTCTGATTTGTTTCTCCCCGAACACGAATATATGGAGTTGGAGTTGAGGTCGGTGGAGCTCCAGGGGGCCCACGAGGCAGGCGGCGCGCCTAGGGGGTAGGGCGCGCCCCCCACCCTCGTGCCCAGGGTGTGGGCCCCCTGACCATGATTCTTTCGCCAGTATTTTTTATATTTTCCAAAAATAATCTTCGTGGAGTTTCAGGTCATTCCGAGAACTTTTGTTTCTGCACATAAATAACACCATGGCAATTCTGCTGAAAACAGCGTCAGTCCGGGTTACACTACTGGAATAAGCTAATTTGCCATCTGCCAGCTCTTTGCCGTCTGCTAGCTGACGGCAAAGAAGCTCTTTGCCATCAGCTACCCAAAAGCAGACGGCAAAGAAACGGCAGACGACAAAACAGGCCTTTGCCATCTGCCAGCTCTTTGCCGTCAGCCAGCTGACGGCAAAGAGAGAGGTGGCCCC
>NC_057799.1:580117170-580194273 GCF_018294505.1 Triticum aestivum | reverse complement strand
CCCGACCCCCCGACCCCGAAACAGCACCCCGACCCCGACACGGCACCCCGACACCGACACGACACCCCGACCCCCGACACCTCCCGAAAAGGTGTTCTTTGGCCTTGCAGAGGCCGATGGGGTCATATATTTGTGAATTATTAGTTAGGTCATATATTTTTCGATTTTGTTATGAAAACATCATATATAATTGTGTTGATCGGGTAGATTTAAATGTGCAGTTGTTTCATCGCTGCGAGGTTTGGTGGTCGACGACCTCGCCGTGCGTTTGACGAGCTCTGCCCCTTCGTTCGTGGGTGAGCACAAATGACATGTCCTCCTCCCCCGTTAATTATTTGCTCTGTTCCGGTGTTCGTGCCGATGAAACTTGATAGCTAGCTCTATATGTGTCTTGAATCATCAGTATGCGTAACCAATATGTGTCTCCCGTTCGAAAGCGTCATAGTTATAAATATGCATGCATTTGCATATTTATAACCTTGATTCTTTCGAATTGTCCAACGCTATCCACGGATAGCCCGAGTATGTTTAGATTGGGTTCGTTTTCCCATATGCTTTGCTCCGGATCTGACGCATAAGTTTCGTCAGTGCCTCCCCTGTTGTTCTCCGGGTACACATCCTCTCTGTTTATTGCAGAGACGTGTATCAGGAGAACAGCGGGGAGGTGCTGCCGAAATTTTGCGTAGGATCCGGAGCATAGCATGGGAAAATGAACCCAATCAAAACATACTCGGGTGGGATTAGGACCTATCATTACCTATTAGAGTGTAGGTTGCATGGACGTAATAAAATTGACAAAGTAGATCAACTGATGAATATATACATGGTGAATTATATATATATATATATATATATATATTTGTTGTGTGTCTAGTAGCTCTGAAAGTCAAGATGAGTGATCGTGCGTGGATGTACACCGGCCACACTGGTCAGAACAAATGGAGCACTGAATGGTTCACAAAAACCAAGGGGTTTGTGCAAGCCGCATTTGCAAATGGCCAGAGGAAAACCTGGTGCCCCTGTTTACGGTGCGGCAATTGGGAAAAGAGGACAGAGGCTGAAATGGGCAAACACCTGCAGAAGAGTGGTTTTACGCCCGATTATACGGTGTGGACATTTCATGGTGAGTCTGCCCAACGTGACCGAGCTGAGGTGGATCGTCGTCGCACCGACGAGCATGGTACCGGGATGGAAAACATGGTGCAAGACTTCGATGATGCTCGGGATTCGGACGAGGAGATGGAGGAATCTGCAAAGGCCTTCAATGAAATGTTGGAGTCTTCAAAACGTCCGCTCCATGAGCACACTGAGCTTTGTCAGTTGGATGCCATCTCACAAGTAATGGCTCTGAAGGCTCAGTTCAACTTGGGCAGAGAATGCTACGATGCAATGATGACAGTATTTGGACGCTTTCTACCCAAAGGCCATGTAATGCCTACAAACCTGTACCAGTCGAACAAAATCCTCCGTGCACTGAAGATGCCCTATGAGAAGGTACATGCCTGTGAGAAAGGATGTGTCTTGTTTAGGCTTGACTATGCGGACTTGAACTATTGTCCCATTTGCAAGTCTTCCAGGTATGTTGTGGTAGACAACGGTATGGGTGAGAAGACACAGACCAAAATCCCCGTTAGTGTTCTTCGGTATATGCCAATCGTACCAAGACTTCAACGTCTTTTCATGGTCGAAGAGACGGCCAGACAGATGACATGGCACAAAACGGGCAAAAGAACCGAACTAGATGCAGATGGGAATCTGATGATCGTACACACATCGGATGGTGTTGCGTGGAAAAAGTTTGATGAATTACATGCTGACAAAGCGGCAGATCCGAGGCATCCTCGAGTCGGCATCAGCACGGATGGGTTCAGTGTGTTTGGTATGACGGCAGCCCAATAGAGTTGTTGGCCCGTATTTGTCTTTCCACTCAATCTCCCCCCGGACAGATTATGCAAAGAAAGAACATTTTCCTGACGTTGATAATTCCAGGGCCCAACTATCCGGGGAAAAATATGAATGTGTACATGCAGCCGCTTAAGGACGAATTGCAAGAACCCTGGGATAATGGGTTCAAGACATACGACGCCTATAGCAAACGGAACTTCATAATGCGTGTCTGGTACATGTACTCGACGCATGACTTGCTGGCGTATGCGCTATTCGTTGGTAAGAAGAGAGGAGGTGGGGCACGTGGTCGCGGGAGAGGAGGTAGGGTGACTGCTACGGCGCCTTCCTCGCCGCCACCCCCAGCTGTTTCACCCGAGCACGTGACTGCTAGGGTGGACTCGTCCGAGGAGGAGGCTGCACGGACTCCGGTCCACGGGTCTTGGGCCCACGAGCCTCAGGTCGACGGGCCTTCGGCCCACGAGAGTTCGGCCCACGAGACCCCGGAGGAGCACACGTCTGGATGGGGTACCTGGCCGGATCAGCCCGAGGAGCCGAGTGGCCATGCTGATGATGGCGGGGAGCCGACTGATATTGAGGAGGAGGGGGCACCATCTACCAGCGTGGTTGTACACGGCTCCCGTCCGTGCCGGCGACCCGCGAGAAGAGGTGGTTGATTTTCCCTGATGGGGAGAGGTAAGTGCATTTAATATTTTTGTACCTTCTGCATTCACGTTTCTTCAAATAACTAATGTGTTGGCCTTGTCATGCTGCAGGGGTTGGGACCACCATCATAGTGTCCACCGGCCCAACTCCGTCCTTGGAGTTCTTTGTCGGCAAAACTTCCCTTGGTTTGTCACGTTGCCTGGTGAGGGTCGGCTTCCAGAGCTTGGATTGAGCTGGGAGCACTACTTGGCTGCCTCAGCCCCGCCGGGTGAGATTATCAACGGTGTCTTGTGCAAGACGAGGGCAGACGTGGTGATCAGAAAGTTCTGGGTAATTTCTCCTTTACACAATCAAAAATCTTGAACTAGCTAGTTATTAATTGTACTAATCAATATTGTCTCATTTGATTGCAGACATTCTACAGGTGTGAGGAGGGATACGAGGAGGACGCGGCAAATGTTATCGATAACGTCTGCAAGCGCCTACTACATAACTTACGGCACGAGGCTTGGGTGCAGGCTGTTCGAGACTACTACGCCATGCGTGGTATCAAGAAGACCAAGTCGGCGTGCCGCGGGAAGTTCCTGAGTAAGGAGCAGTACATGAAGGTAATTCTTAGGGCCTTCTACTTAAGTTCCTTCATTTAGTAATTCTTAGCCGTAGCGCTCAAGTTTCTATTTGCTAACTTAGGCGCCTCCGAGATGGTGTGCGGATCGGATGGATTGTTGGGAGGTGTTGGTCAATGAGTGGTGCTCAAAAGAATGGCTAGCCCTCCACAACGAGGCCGAGGACAAACGTGCCCAAATGGAAGGTGTGCCACACCATCAAGGCAGCTCCAACTTATATCAGTTCGGGCGGAACTGGGTATGTGGTTTGCTTCATGATTCATGCAATTCATTCATCATGCTAGCTTGAGCCCTTTAATTACTAATTTACATTGTTTCTCTCTTTCAGGCACGCTACAATAAGGTGGATAAGGTGCCAGAGGTGTACGACCTGTATGCCATGGCCCACACTGCCTCTTTCAAGAAAGTCAAGGCATTCTCTCCGTCTGACCTCGATGATGCAAACAACTTCACCAACATCTCCTCCCACAACAAGCTCGTGAGATATAGAGATGAGGGGAAGGCGAGGAAAGGGGAGGACTTTAACCCGAGCCAGGGTCCCATTGATCCAGAGCTGGTGATGATATCTGGTGGCGGGAGGTCCCATGGCTCCATAGCCATTGGAGATGGACTTATCCGTTGTCCTAGCACTCTCCCGGAGATCAAGGCGCGCCAGTCGAGCTCCGCTCCTGAGATAAGGCCTCGTGAACGGCCAGTCCAACTCACCATCAAGGTTAGTGATACGTACTCAGCTATCTTTCTCCATTACATTGTGTGCGCTTCCATCAATGATTACAAATGGTCATGTGAGTGGTGTTGCAGGCTGCTATACAGAGTGAGAGAGATAGAACGGAGAAACTTCTGGTGGAGGCGGCGGAGAGGCAGCGGGAGTTGGAGGAGAGGACGACAAAGATGTTGGAGGAGGAGAGGGCACGGAATGACATGCAGGCAAGGGCCATGTATGAGCTCCTTGTGGTAAGTTTCTTCTGCAGATTAGCCAAAACATTCATGTAGTGTTTGTCTCATTACTAACTAGTATGACTGAGTCGTCAAAACCAAATGTGCAGTCTGTGTGCGAGAAGACCGGTCAGACCGCTCCGCCGATGCCAGTGATTGCTCCTGGGACCACGGTGAGTTTAATTAGAATGGACATTACTTGCTAGTCTTAACATTTGAGTGTCATCATGCTAACAAGACATTGGAAATGATCTTTGGTGCAGCGTAACTCCAGACAAGCATCGCACGATCCTTCTCCAGCTACCGACACGAGCCATCCCGCTCCTACACCTCTTGGATCATGGTAAGTTTATCTAGTATTTTGCTTAACACATGCATAAAGACCTAGACTTAGATTTATTTCCTCCAATGCTTACCATAATGACCTAGACTTAGCTTCTTCTCCTCCAAAATGACTTAATAAGCTTACTGACCTCCAAAACCATCCATTTTACCTAAGTTAGCTCTAAAACGATCTGTACTTAGCTTACTTATGTCAAAAATTGCATAATTAGCTTAGTTAGCTCATAAACGATCCATTTTACCTAAGTTAGCTCTAAAATGACCCATTTTACCTTGGTTAGCTTATAAATGATCCAATTCATCCAAGTTAGCTCAAAAATGACCCATTTTACCTAGATTAGCTCCTAAATGATCCATTTTACCTACGTTAGCTTTAAAATGACCCATTTCACCTAGGTTAGCTCCAAAATGACCCATCTTACCTAGGTTATCTCATAAACAATCCATTTCAACTAATTTAGCTCATAAACGATCCATTTCACCTAAGTTAGCTCAAAAACGATCCATTTCACCTAAATTAGCTCTTAAATGATCCATTTCACCTAAGTTAGCTCAAAAAGATCCATTTCACCTAAGTTAGCTCAAAAAGATCCATTTCAACTAAATTAGCTCATAAATGATCCATTTCACCTAAGTTAGCTCAAAAACGATCCATTTCAACTAAGTTAGCTCATAAATGATCCATTTCACCTAATTTAGCTAAAAAAACGATCCATTTCACCTTAGTTACCTAAAAACGATCCATTTGACCTTAGTTAGCTCATAAACTACCCATTTCAACTAAGTTAGCTCATAAATGATCCATTTCACCTGAGCTAGCTCATAAACGACCCATTTCAACTTAGTTAGCTCATATATGATCCATTTCACGTAAGTTAGCTCATAAATGACATATACTTCTTGTTCTAGTCTTCTTCTTGTTCTACACTTCTTGTTCTAGTCTTCTTATTCTAGTCACCTATTTCTAACTTTCTTATTTTGCCATTTTGCAGATTTCATTCACTTCATGGAAGCTAGCTTGCTATGGAGTGCTTGTTTTTTCTTTCATTCTCTTCAATTATTCTTCTAGCTTGCTATGATGGAACTTGCTATCTTGATGAAACTTTGCATTGTAATATGTATGGATGGAACTTGCTTATGTATGAATGGATGGAACTTGCTTATGTATGAATGGATGAAAGTTATGTGCTGGATATGTGATATGTTTGCTGTTAAATAGGCCTGTGAAATATATCTATATATGTCATATATATTTGCTGTGAAAATTGTTGGATTTAATAAAAACAGAAAAAAGAGCCAATATGCAGGCTCTTTGCCGTCTGCCACCGACGGCAACGGGCTCTTTGCCGTCAGCCGCAGACGGCAAAGAAGCCACGTGGCAGCCAACTGTGCTTCCTGGGAGCTGACCCATTTGGTCAGTTTGCCTACAGTGGCAGACGGCAAAGACACTAGAAAGTTTGCCTACAGTGGCAGACGGCAAAGACACTAGAAAGTTTGCCTACAGTGGCAGACGGCAAAGACACTAGAAAGTTTGCCATCAGTGGCAGACGGCAAAGACCTGCCGTCAGCGGCGGACGGCAAAGGCCTGCCGTTAGCCACTTAACGGACTGGCAACGCAATTATTGCCGTCTGCTCTCTTTGCCGTCCTCTGCAGACGGCAAAGGCCCTTTGCCGTCAGCCGCCCGGAAGCAGACGGCAAAGTAGCTCTTTGCCGGACCTTACTTTGCCGGAGCCTTGTGCCGTCCGCGGCTGACGGCAAAGGCCTTTGCCGTCCGCCGTTCATGCCTTTGCCGTCTGCCGTGGCAGACAGCAAAATAGCTGATTCCTTTAGTGTTAGTTCCATTCAAATCATGCAAGTTAGAGTCCAAAACAAGGGCAAAAGTGTTTGGAAAAGTAGATACAATGGAGACGTATCAACTCCCCCAAGCTTAAACCTTTGCTTGTCCTCAAGCAATTCAGTTGATAAACTGAAAGTGATAAAGAAAAACTTTTACAAACTCTATTTGCTCTTGTTGTTGTAAATATGTAAATCCAGCATTCAAGTTTTCAGCAAAGATTATGAACTAACCATATTAAAAATAACATATAGGTCTCATGTTTACTCATATCAATGGCATAATCAACTAGCGAGCAATAATAATAAATCTCGGATGACAACACTTTCTCAAAACAATCATGATATGATATAACAAGATGGTATCTCTCTAGCCCATTCTGAGACCGCAAAATAAATGCAGAGCACCTTTAAAGATCAAGGACTGACTAAACATAGTAATTCATGGTAAAAGAGATCCAGTCATAGTCATACCCAATATAAATTAATAGTAATGAATGCAAATGATAGCAGTGCTCTCCAGCTGGTGCTTTTTAATAAGAGGGTGATGACTCAACATGAAAGTAAATAGATAGGCCCTTCGCAGAGGGAAGCAGGGATTTGTAGAGGTGCCAGAGCTCGATTTTAAAGCAGAGATAAATAATATTTTGAGCGGCATACTTTCATTATCAACATAACAACCAAGAGATGGCGATATCTTCCATGCTACACACATTATAGGCGGTTCCCAAACAGAATGATAAAGTTTATACTCCCCCTCCACCAACAAGCATCAATCCATGGCTTGCTCAAAACAACGAGTGCCTCCAACTAACAACAGTCCCGGGTGAGTTTTGTTTGCAATTACTTTGATTTGGTTTGCATAAAGCATGGGACTGGGCATCCCAATGACCAGCCATTTTCTCATGAGTGAGGAGCGGAGTCCACTCCTCTTGAGAATAACCCGCCTAACATGGAAGATACGGACAGCCCTAGTTGATACATGAGCTATTCGAGCATACAAAACAGAATTTCATTTGAACGTTTAGAGTTTGGCACATACATATTTACTTGGAACGGCAGGTAGATACCACATATAGGAAGGTATGGTGGACTCATATGGAATAACTTTGGGGTTTAAGGAATTGGATGCACAAGCAGTATTCCCGCTTAGTACAAGTGAAGGCTAGCAAAAGACTGGGAAGCGACCAACTAGAGAGCGACAACAGTCATGAACATGCATTAAAATTAATAAACATTGAGTGCAAGCATGAGTAGGATATAATCCACCATGTACATAAATATCATGGAGGTCGATGAACTATTCTAAACTCCTAGCTAATTAAGCATGGCATGAGCAACTATAATCTCTAATTGTCATTGCAAACATGTTTATTCATAATAGGCTGAATCTTTACAAAAACAAGAGAGGTCGAGTTCATACCAGCTTCTCTCATCTCAATCAGTCCATCATATATCGTCATAATTGCCTTTCACTTGCACGACCGAACGATGTGAATAATAATAATAGTGCACGTGCATTGGACTAAGCTGGAATCTGCGAGCATTCAATAAACAGGAGAAGACAAGGCAATATGGGCTCTTGGTTAAATCAACAATAATGCATATAAGAGCCACTTCAACAATTTAATCATGGTCTTCTCCTATCGACCCCCAAAGAAAAGAAAAGAAATAAAACTACTTACACGGGAAAGCTCCCAACAAGCAAAAGAAGAACAGGAAATCTTTTTGGGTTTTCTTTTAATTATTACTACTACAGCAAGAAAGTAAACTAGCTAAAAGATATTACTAATTTTTTTGGTTTTTCTTAAGGTTTATCAAACACACAAGAAGAAAGCAAGAAAAAGAAAATAAACTAGCATGTATATTACAGTGAAAGAGTATGAGCACCGACATCTAGCAATGAGTGTGTGAACATAAATGTAATGTCGGTGAGAAATACGTACTCCCCCAAGCTTAGGCTTTTAACCTAAGTTGGTCTATTGCCAGGGCTGGGCTGGCAGATATCCAAAGTTATAGTTGGGGTCGTACTGAGATGAAGAAGCCTCTGATTGCCACTGGTTGGCAATTGCCTCCGGATCCCACTAGTAATTAGACTGCCGTGGAGGATCAAATTGTGGTTCCGGCTCTGGCTCTGTGGCTGATGTAGGGTTCCGGTAGGCGTGGATGGCAGCCAGCGGAACGAGGTACTTGCCTGCAGACAAATCAAACAAGGAAGGAGCAGGCAAGGTAATAGTCTCAGGGTGATTTTTATCAAATAACATTTTATATTTAAGCGCCCTTTCCCTATTCTTAACAATAAAATCATGTGCTAACATACTCTTATAATCTAAATAAGCATTAGGCAGCAATTTTTCTTCTTTCTCATAGTGCCTAATAGGTATGTTATAGTACGCAGCGAGGCGTGAGGCGAAGATGCCTCCCAAGATGGGGCCCTTAGTATGGTTAAGATTTAACTGCCTTGCAACAATGGCGCCCATACTAAATGTATCATCACGAAACAAGGCATGGAACAAAATGATAATATCAGGGACACTCAAGTTTCCACAGTTTCCGCGACCAATTATGCATCTACTAGCAAATATAGCAAAGTAACGTAGAATAGGAAAATGTATGCTAGTGATTCGTGCATCGGAAACCTTCCTCGTTTCCCCTACAGCAATTGTATCAATAAACCCTTCCACATCGTTACTATGTGGTTCCACTATGATACCCGAAAAAGGTAACTTGCAAACTCTACAGAATTCACGAAGGGTCATCTCCTTATACTCATCATATAAATGAAAATACACTGTAGGTGGTGACCTCCTAGAATGGAAATGAAAATTTTGCACAAAGGTATTGGTGAGTAAGAGATACTGTTCGCGTTGGTCGCGGAGGAAGTCGGTGAGGCCTGCATTCTCAGCCAATTCATAAAAATCATCATAAATCCCGACTGCTCTCAAGAAATCATCACATGGCCATTCACACGGCCGAACCTCTGCGGTACGAGGCGGATTATATTTGGGCCTCCTTTCTTCTTCATTTTGTTTTTCCTTCGAGCTTCGGCTCGATGAGCCCCTCAAAATTCTCTTCATCATTTTCTGAAAATTTCTGAAATTTTTAGTAACTTCAAATAAGAGTGAACCAAGCTCAACAAAATTGATAGCAACTACTCCTACAAGTGCCTAGAGCTTATATCATGCATTAGAACTACTTGTAACCATATAAATTTGACATGCAAGCTCAAGAACATGGTCACCTAGGCAGCACAAATTTGCAATGAATAAAGCACTAGAACAAAAACTAATTGGACCAATGGAGGACTCACATACCAAGGAACAATCCCCCAAAGCAGTTTTGTGAGAGGTGCTTTGAGCAAGGAGATCGAAAATCGCAGCAAAATGAGCTAGAACTCGTGCTTGAGCTGGATGGTGATTTTTTGGGAGGAATAAGAAGTGTGTGGGTGCAGGAATAAGTGGAGGGGAGCCACCATGGCCCCACGAGGCAGGGGGGCGCGCCCTGGACCCTCGTGCCCAGGTGCTTGCTCCCCCTGTTGTGTTCTCAATGCCAAATATTCTCAAATATTCCAGAAAAAATCATATTTCAATTTCAGGGCATTTGGAGAACTTTTATTTTCGGGGTATTTTTATATTGCATGGATAAATCAGAAAACAGACAGAAAAATACTATTTTTACATTATTTCAACTAAATAACAAAAATTAGAGAGAGGGTACAGAAGGTTGTGCCTTCTAGCTTCATCCATCTCATGCTCGTCAAAAGGAATCCACTAACAAGGTTGATCAAGTCTTGTTAACAAACTCATTCCGAATAACATGGAACCGGAGAAATTTCGAATAACACTATGTTACCTCAACGGGGATATGCACATCCCCAATAATAAGAATATCATATCACTTTTTGACAGTAGGAAGAGGAAATTCAAAACCTCCAAAAATAATCGATGGAATTTTTCCAATAGAATTGATACTGTGAACTTGAGGTTGTTTCCTCGGAAAGTGTACCGTATGCTCATTGCCATTAACATGAAAAGTGGCATTGCCTTTCTTGCAATCAATAACAGCCCCTGCAGTATTCAAAAAGGGTCTTCCAAGAATAATAGACATACTATCGTCCTCGGGAATATCAAGAATAACAAAGTCCGTTAAAATAGTAATGTTTGCAACCACAACAGGCACATCCTCACAAATACCTACAGGTATAGTAGTTGATTTATCAGCCATTTGCAAAGATATTTCAGTAGGTGTCAACTTATTCAAATCAAGTCTACGATATAAAGAGAGAGGCATAACACTAGCACCGGCTCCAAGATCACATAAAGCAGTTCTAACATAATTTCTTTTAATGGAGCATGGTATAGTTGGTACTCCTGGATCTCCAAGTTTCATTGGTATTCCACCCTTAAAAGTATAATTAGCAAGCATGGTGGAAATTCCAGCTTCCGGTATCTTTCTTTTATTAGTAACAATTTCTTTCATGTACTTGGCATAAGGATTCATTTTGAGCATATCAGTTAATCGCATACGCAAGAAGATAGGTCTAATCATTTCAGTAAAGCGCACAAAATCCTCATCATCCTTTTTCTTGGATGGTTTGGGAGGAAAAGGCATGGGTTTCTGAACCCATGGCTCCCTTTCTTTAACGTGCTTCCTAGCAACAAAGTCTCTCTTGTCATAACGTTAATTCTTTGATTGTGGGTTATCAAGATCAACAACAGGTTCAATTTCTACTTCATTGTCATTGCTAGGTTGAGCATCATCATGAACATCATCATTAACATTATCACTAGGTTCATGTTCATTACTAGATTGTGTTTCAGCATCAGAAATAGAAATATCATTTGGGTTCTCAGGTGGTTCAGCAATAGGTTCACTAGAAGCATGCAAAGTCCTATCATTTTTCTTTTTCTTCTTTTTAGAAGGACTAGGTGCATCTAAATTATTTCTCTGAGAATCTTGCTCAATTCTCTTAGGATGGCCTTCAGGATACAAAGGTTCCTGAGTCATCTTACCAGTTCTAGTAGCCACTCTAACAGCATAATCATTATTCTTACTATTTAATTCACTGAGCAAATCATTTTGAGCATTAAGTACTTGTTCTACTTGAGTGGTAACCATAGAAGCATGTTTACTAAAGAGTTTAAGTTCACCTTTAACTCTAGACATATAATCACCCAAGTGTTCAATCATATAAGAATTGTGTTTTAATTCCCTACCAAAATAAGCATTAAAATCTTCTTGCTTAACCATAAAGTTATCAAACTCATCCAAACATTGGCTAGCAAACTTAGTAGGAGGGATTTCAGCTTTATCATATCTATAGAGAGAATTTACCTTTACTACCTGTGTCGGGTTATCAAGACCATGGGTTTCTTCAATAGGTAATGGATTAGGATCATATATTTCTTCAACATGCGGTAAATTAAGACCATGTATTTCTTCAATAGGAGGTAAATTCTTAACATCTTCAGCTTTAATACCTTTTTATTTCATAGATTTCTTTGCCTCTTGCATATCTTCAGGACTGAGAAATAGAACACCCCTCATCTTCGGAGTTGATTTAGGAATAGGCTCAGGAGTTGGCTCAGGAAGTGTCCAATTATTTTTATTGGTCAACATATTATTCAATAGAATTTCAGCTTCATCTGGTGTCCTTTCCCTGAAAACAGAACCAGCACAACTATCCAGGTAGTCTCTGGAAGCATTGGTTAGTCCATTATAAAAGATACCAATTATTTCATTCTTCTTGAGAGGATGATCAGGCAAAGCATTAAGTAATTGGAGAAGCCTCCCCCAAGCTTGTGGGAGACTCTCTTCTTCAATTTGCACAAAATTATATATATCCCTTAAAGCAGCTTGTTTCTTATGAGCAGGGAAATATTTAGCAGAGAAGTAATAAATCGTATCCTGGGGACTACGCACACAACCAGGATCAAGAGAATTAAACCATATCTTAGCATCACCCTTTAATTAGAACGGAAATAATTTAAGGATATAAAAGTAGCGTGTTCTCTCATCATTAGTGAACAGGGTGGCTATATCATTTAATTTAGTAAGATGTGCCACAACAGTTTCAGATTCATAGCCATAGAAAGGATCAGATTCAACCAAAGTAATTATATCAGGATCAATAGAGAATTCATAATCCTTATCAGGAACAAAGATAGGTGAAGTAGCATAAGCAGGATCATATTTCATTCTAGCATTCAGAGTTTTTTGTTTCAGCTTAGCTAGTAATTTCTTAAGATCACTTCTATCATTGCAAGCAAGAAAGTCTCTAGCAGTTTCTTCATCCATAACATAGCCCTCAGGCACAACAGGCAATTCATATTTATTGGGAGAGTCTTCATCATCACTTTCTTCAATATTATCAGTTTCAATAATTTCATTCTCTCTAGCCCTAGCAAGTTGTTCATCAAGAAATTCACCAAGTGGCACAGTAGTATCAAGCATAGAAGTAGTTTCATCATAAGTATCATGCATAGCAGAAGTGGCATCATCAATAACATGCGACATATCAGAATTAATAGCAGAAGCAGGTTTAGGTGTCGCAAGTTTACTCAAAACAGAAGGTGAATATAGTGTAGAGCTAGATGGCAGTTCCTTACCTCCCCTCGTAGTTGAGGGATATATTTTGGTTTTCTCGTCTTTCAAGTTCTTCATAGTGACCAGCAGATATAAATCCAAAGTGACTCAAAGAATAGAGCTATGCTCCCCGGCAACGGCGCCAGAAAATAGTCTTGATAACCCACAAGTATAGGGGATCGCAACAGTTTTCGAGGGTAGAGTATTCAACCCAAATTTATTGATTCGACACAAGGGGAGCCAAAGAATATTCTCAAGTATTAGCAGTTGAGTTGTCAATTCAACCACACCTGGATAACTTAGTATCTGCAGCAAAGTGTTTAGTAGCAAAGTAGTATGGAGGTAACGGTAACGCTAGCAAAAGTAATATTTTTGGGTTTTGTAGTGATTGTAACAGTAGCAACGGAAAAGTAAATAAGCGGAGAACAATATGTGAAAAGCTCGTAGGCATTGGATCGGTGATGGAGAATTATGCCGGATGCGGTTCGTCATGTAACAGTCATAACATAGGGTGACACAGAACTAGCTCCAATTCATCAATGTAATGTAGGCATGTATTCCGAATATAGTCATACGTGCTTATGGAAAAGAACTTGCATGACATCTTTTGTCCTACCCTCCCATGGCAGCGGGGTCCTAGTGGAAACTAAGGGATATTAAGGCCTCCTTTTAATAGAGTACCGGACCAAAGCATTAACACATAGTGAATACATGAACTCCTCAAACTAAGGTCATCACCGGGAGTGGTCCCGATTATTGTCACTTCGGGGTTGCCGGATCATAACACATAGTAGGTGACTATAGACTTGCAAGATAGGATCAAGAACTCACATATATTCATGAAAACATAATAGGTTCAGATCTGAAATCATGGCACTCGGGCCCTAGTGACAAGCATTAAGCATAGCAAAGTCATAGCAACATCAATCTCAGAACATAGTGGATACTAGGGATCAAACCCTAACAAAACTAACTCGATTACATGATAAATCTCATCCAACCCATCACCGTCCAGCAAGCCTACGATGGAATTACTCACGCACGGCGGTGAGCATCATGAAATTGGTGATGGAGGATGGTTGATGATGACGATGGCGATGGATTCCCCTCTCCGGAGCCCCGAACGGACTCCAGATCAGCCCTCCCGAGAGAGTTTAGGGCTTGGCGGCGGCTCTCTGATTTTTCTCTCAGAACACGAATATATGGAGTTGGAGTTGAGGTCGGTGGAGCTCCAGGGGGCCCACGAGGCAGGGGGCGTGCCCAGGGGGTAGGGCGCGCCAACACCCTCGTGCCCAGGGTGTGGGCCCCCTGACCTTGATTCTTTCACCAGTATTTTTTATATTTTCCAAAAATAATCTCCGTGGAGTTTCAGGTCATTCCGAGAACTTTTGTTTCTGCACATAAATAACACCATGGCAATTCTGCTGAAAACAGCATCAGTCCGGGTTAGTTCCATTCAAATCATGCAAGTTAGAGTCCAAAACAAGGGCAAAAGTGTTTGGAAAAGTAGATACGACGGAGACGTATCAGTACACGAAGAAATTTGCTGTACACCCTCCATGCTCAAGACCTCCCTTGGCACCAGGCCAAGAAGTTGATCCCTCAAGCATCATAAGAGGTGAGGAATTTCCCGCTGAATGGGCCAAGCGTCAAGCTGAACTGGCCAAAGTGGCAAAAGAGGCAGTGAAGAAATTCAATGAAGACTCTGCTGCTGCCACTGCTGAGGCCTCTGCTAGCAAGCCTAAGCAGGCCATGCCCAAGAAGCCCGCACACAAGCCAAGTGCCTCTGCTTCAATGCCCTCACGGCCAGGCACCTCAGCAATGCCCTCACGGCCCAGTTCTGCTAAGCCCTCACAGAAAATTCCTCATGCTGCTCCAGCTCCTCCAAAACCCTCAGCTCCGGCAAAGTCCTCAGCACCTGTGCATCTCGCCTCGTGTCAAATGACCACAGGCACATCAATTGCCTCACGAGCCTCTACAATTTCTTCAGCTCCTCCGCATTCCTCAACAGGCTCCACTTTGCTGAAAACCAAGGCCACTGCTGGACGAGGCACTAGACCAAGTCCTCACAAGAAACAGGTTTGCATTTCATGTACCGTCAAGTGATGATGAAGCTGATGATGAGGAACGCGTCGAAATCATCAGAGATAGACAGCAAAGGGCCGCTAGAGCCAAAGGAAGTGAAGTTCCTCCCCTGCTGGATCCCAAGCTGATCCTTGAGTAGATTGATCTCTGGCACAAGGACCCCAACACACCTGTGCCTGACTTCAAGCTCACCCCTGGCTAAAGTCACATGCTGCCGCCTTCATTGGCGAAGAAAAATGGAAATATGAGAAGGCCAGGTAGCTGAAGAAAGCTCAATACAAGAAAGAGCGTTTTCTGAAGAAGAATGTTGTCAACATGACAACTGATGAACTTGTTGCTATTCAAACTGAGATCAAAGGACTCAGTGATGAATTCAACGTCTACCGCACCGATTGGCTTGGAGCCAAAGTCAGATTTGTGAAGTTAGCTGAAAAATTCACTTCAAATGATGAATCTCTTCAGGGTGAAGCATCTGCTCAGCCCATTGAAGAACATGCCAGCACCGCTGATGAAAATCAGGTTGCTGATGAAACTGCTAGTACCAGGGCTGATGAAGCTATTCCAGCTGCTGATGAAATTGCCACGGCAACCACTAGTGTTGCGCCTGAGGAACAAGCCAGGCCAGCTGAAGCATCTGCCGCTGTGCCTGAAGAAATTGAACCTGTCAGGCCAACTGCACCAGTTGTGCCTGAGGAAAATGAACCAATTTCCTCTGCTCCTCCTGCACCAACGCCAAGTCCCATTCTTCCATCTGCCTCAGACGCGAAGAAAACGAAGGCTGCGGAGCGAGCAGCAGTGAAGAAGAGGAAAGCATCTGCTTCATCAGATTCTTTAGCACCGAAAAAGATGAAGACATTGACAAGCTCTTTTGAGAACCCCATTGATGCTATTCCTGTCTCCAGTATGCCATCAAAGGAACTCGTTCCCTTTGGTGAAGATTATGATATCCCAAGCGGATCTGATGAAGATGTTCCTTCTGCTGCTTCTTCAGAGCAGTTGGACGAAGAAATTGAAGCGGATAATATCCCTTCAACCCCAGTGGTTTCATCGCATATGCCTCAGTTCACAGTTGAAGAGGCAGGCGTTGAAGAAATGAATGAAGAAGATGAAGACGTGGACATTGGGAGCACCACTCCAGTGATAAATGATGATTTTTGGGAAAGCCATCACCCCAACTCTCCCCTGTTCACACCATTGCAACAAATTCCTCAGTCCCCAGTGCTCACTGAAGTTCAAATGGGCTCTGATGAACCTCAAGCCACTTCTTCCGTTCCTGAAGAAATTCCAGCCACTAGTGCTGATGTTAATATTGACGAAGAATTGAAGACCCAAGCTGCTACTGTAGCAGAAACTGAAATTCCTCAGCCTGCGGTTCCTGAGATTGTGATTCCTGAAGCTGTAAAGGCATTGACTGATGTTCCTCAGCCCAAGCAAAAAGAATCCCTTCTCCAAGAAACAGAAATTCAAGGCTGATGATTTCTTCCATGAGCATGTATTCTTCACTAATTACAATCCTTATGACTCTACTCGTCTGAGAAGGAAGCGTTTCTAGACAGCAAGCCAAGCCAACTTCTATTCTTCACTGCTTTTTAATAAGGACAAAGTCTTTGACCATGAGCATATTCCTCATGTGGATATGGAATCTCTACCTTGCTTCCTTCCAGTCCTCAATGTTCTTCATGACACTGGGCTGCTCAACTTATCCACTGACATATGTGATTGGAATGAAGAGCTAATTCTTTAGTTCTACGCGATGCTGCACATCACAGGAAATGCTGAAGATGTGAATTCTTGGGTGTTGGACTGGATGACAGAAAAAATTCACTTAGAAGCACCGGCCTCTGAATTGCTTCATGCCCTGCCTGTCAGTCCTCCCCTCGAAGGTGTGCGTTGATAACCCACAAGTATAGGGGATCGCAACAGTTTTTTAGGGTAGAGTATTCAACCCAAATTTATTGATTCGACACAAGGGGAGCCAAAGAATATTCTCAAGTATTAGCAGTTGAGTTGTCAATTCAACCAAACCTGGATAACTTAATATCTGCAGCAAAGTGTTTAGTAGCAAAGTAATATGTAAGTAACGGTAACAGTAGCAAAAGTAATATTTTTGGGTTTTGTAGTGATTGTAACATTAGCAACGGAAAAGTAAATAAGCGGAGAACAATATGTGAAAAGCTCGTAGGCATTGGATCGGTGATGGAGAATTATGCTGGATGTGGTTCATCATGTAATAGTCATAACATAGGGTGACACAAAACTAGCTCCAATTCATCAATGTAATGTAGGCATCTATTCCGAATATAGTCATACGTGCTTATGGAAAAGAACTTGCATGACATCTTTTGTCCTACCCTCCCGTGGCAGCGGGGTCCTAATGGAAACTAAGGGATATTAAGGCCTCCTTTTAATAGAGTACCGGACCAAAGCATTAACACATAGTGAATACATGAACTCCTCAAACTATGGTCATCACCGGGAGTGGTCCCGATTATTGTCACTTCGGGGTTGCCGGATCATAACACATAGTAGGTGACTATAGACTTGCGAGATAGGATCAAGAACTCACATATATTCATGAAAACATAATAGGTTTAGATCTGAAATCATGGCACTCGGGCCCTAGTGACAAGCATTAAGCATAGCAAAGTCATAGCAACATCAATCTCAGAACATAGTGGATACTAGGGATCAAACCCTAACAAAACTAACTCGATTACATGATAAATCTCATCCAACCCATCACCGTCCAGCAAGCCTACGATGGAATTACTCACGCACGGCGGTGAGCATCACGAAATTGGTGATGGGGGATGGTTGATGATGATGACGGTGACGAATTCCCCTCTCCGGAGCCCCGAACGGACTCCGGATCAGCCCTCCCGAGAGAGTTTAGGGCTTGGCGGCGGCTCCGTATCGTAAAACGCGATGAATCTTTCTCTCTGATTTTTTTCTCCCCGAACACGAATATATGGAGTTGGAGTTGAGGTCGGTGGAGCAACAGGGGGCCCACGAGGCAGGGGGCGTGCCCAGGGGGCAGGCGCGCCCCCCACCCTCGTGGACAGGTGGTGGGGCCCCTGGCCTTGATTCTTTCGCCAATATTTTTAATATTTTCCAAAAATAAGTTCCGTGGAGTTTCAGGTCATTCCGAGAACTTTTGTTTCTGCACATAAATAACACCATGGCAATTCTGCTGAAAACAACGTCGGTCCGGGTTAGATCCATTCAAATCATGCAAGTTAGAGTCCAAAACAAGGGCAAAAGTGTTTGGAAAAGTAGATACGACGGAGACGTATCAACTCCCCCAAGGTTAAACCTTTGCTTGTCCTCAAGCAATTCAGTTGATAAACTGAAAGTGATAAAGAAAAAAACTTTTACAAACTTTGTTTGCTCTTGTTGTTGTAAATATGTTTTTAGCAAAGATTATGACTAACCATATTCACAATAACTCTTAGGTCTCATGTTTACACATATCAATGGCATAGTCAACTAGCAAGCAATAATAATAAATCTCGGATGACAACACTTTCTCAAAACAATCATAATATGATATAACAGGATGGTATCTCGCTAGCCCTTTCTGAGACCGCAAAACATAAATGCAGAGCACCTTTAAAGATCAAGGACTGACTAAACATAGTAATTCATGGTAAAAGAGATCCAGTCATAGTCATACCCAATATAAATTAATAGTAATGAATGCAAATGACAGCAGTGCTCTCCAGCTGGTGCTTTTTAATAAGAGGGTGATGACTCAACATGAAAGTAAATAGATAGGCCCTTCGCAGAGGGAAGCAGGGATTTGTAGAGGTGCCAGAGCTCGATTTTAAAGCAGAGATAAATAATATTTTGAGTGGCATACTTTCATTATCAACATAACAACCAAGAGATGGCGATATCTTCCATGCTACACACATTATAGGCGGTTCCCAAACAGAATGGTAAAGTTTATACTCCCCCTCCACCAACAAGCAACAATCCATGGCTTGCTCGAAACAACGAGTGCCTCCAACTAACAACAGTCCCGGGTGAGTTTTGTTTGGAATTACTTTGATTTGGTTTGCATAAAGCATGGGACTTGGCATCCCAATGACCAGCCATTTTCTCATGAGTGAGGAGCGGAGTCCACTCCTCTTGAGAATAACCCGCCTAACATGGAAGATACGGACAGCCCTAGTTGATACTTGAGCTATTCGAGCATACAAAACAGAATTTCATTTGAACGTTCAGAGTTTGGCACATACAAATTTACTTGGAACGGCAGGTAGATACCGCATATAGGAAGGTATGGTGGACTCATATGGAATTACTTTGGGGTTTAAGGAATTGGATGCACAAGCAGTATTCCCGCTTAGTACAAGTGAAGGCTAGCAAAAGACTGGGAAGCGACCAACTAGAGAGCGACAACAGTCATGAACATGCATTAAAATTAATAAACATTGAGTGCAAGCATGAGTAGGATATAATCCACCATGTACATAAATATCATGGAGGTCGATGAACTATTATAAACTCCTAGCTAATTAAGCATGGCATGAGCAACTATAATATCTAATTGTCATTGCAAACATGTTTATTCATAATAGGCTGAATCTTTACAAAAACAAGAGAGGTCGAGTTCATACCAGCTTCTCTCATCTCAATCAGTCCATCATATATCGTCATAATTGCCTTTCACTTGCACGACCGAATGATGTGAATAATAATAATAGTGCATGTGCATTGGACTAAGCTGGAATCTGCGAGCATTCAATAAACAGGAGAAGACAAGGCAATATGGGCTCTTGGTTAAATCAACAATAATGCATATAAGAGCCACTTCAACAATTTAATCATGGTCTTCTCCTATCGACCCCCAAAGAAAAGAAAAGAAATAAAACTACTTACACGGGAAAGCTCCCAACAAGCAAAAGAAGAATAGGAAATCTTTTTGGGTTTTCTTTTAATTATTACTACTACAGCAAGAAAGTAAACTAGCTAAAAGATATTACTAATTTTTTTGGTTTTTCTTAAGGTTTATCAAACACACAAGAAGAAAGCAAGAAAAAGAAAATAAACTAGCATGTATATTACAGTGAAAGAGTATGAGCACCGACATCTAGCAATGAGTGTGTGAACATAAATGTAATGTCGGTGAGAAATACGTATTCCCCCAAGCTTAGGCTTTTGACCTAAGTTGGTCTATTGCCAGGGCTGGGCTGGCAGATATCCAAAGTTATAGCTGGGGTCGTACTGAGATGAAGAAGCCTCTGATTGCCACTGGTTGGCAATTGCCTCCGGATCCCACTGGTAATTAGACTGCCGTGGAGGATCAAATTGTGGTTCCGGCTCTGGCTCTGTGGCTGACGTAGGGTTCCGGTAGGCGTGAATGGCCGCCAGCGGAATGAGATACTGGCCTGCAGATAAATCAAACAAGGAAGGAGCAGGCAAGGTAATAGTCTCAGGGTGATGTTTATCAAAGAACAATTTTTATTTAAGCGCCCTTTCCCTGTTCTTAACAATAAAATCATGCGCTACCATACTCTTATAATCTAAATAAACAGTGGGCAGCAATTTTTCTTCTTTTTCATAGTGCCTAATAGGTATGTTATAGTATGCAGCAAGGCGTGAAGCATAAACACCTCCAAAGATGGGGCCCTTTGTACGGTTCAGACTTAACCGTTTGGCAAAAATACCGCCCATACTAACCGAGTCATCGCGGAATAAACCATGGAACAAAATAATAATATCAGGAACACTAAGGTTTCCACAGTTTCCGCGACCAATTAAGCAACGACTAGCAAATATTGCAAAGTAGCGTAAAACAGGAAAATGTATGCTAGTGATTCTTGCATCGGAAACCTTCCTAGTTACCCCTATAGTAATAGTATCAATAAACCTGTCCACATCTTTACGATGTGGTTCCTCTAAGCTACCCTCGAAAGGTATTTTGCAAACCCTGCAAAATTCATCTAGTGACATCTTCTTAACCACATCATATAAATGAAACTCTACTGAAGGAGGTGATTCCTTAGGATAATAGTAGAAGTTTTGCACAAAAGTATTTGTGAGTAAGAGATAATGTTCGCGTTGGTCGGGGAGGAAGTCGGTGAGGCCTGCATTCTCAGCCAATTCATAAAAATCATCATAAATCCCGGCTGCTCTCAAGAAATCATCGGAAGGCCATTCACACGGCCGAACCTCCGCGGTGCGAGGCAGATTATATTTGGGCTTCTCTGCTTCTTCATTTTGCTTTTCCTTCGAGCTTCGGCTTGATGAGCCCCTCAAAAATCTCTTCATTATTTTCTGAAAAATTCTGAAATTTTTAGTAACTTCAAATAAAAGTGAACCAAGCTCAACGAAATTGATAGCAACTACTCCCACAAGTGCCTAGAGACTATATCATGCATTAGAACTACTTGGAACCATATAAATTTGACATGCAAGCTCAAGAACATGGTCACCTAGGCAGCACAAATTTGCAATGAATAAAGCACTAGAACAAAACTAATTGGACCAATGGAGGACTCACATACCAAGGAACAATCCCCCAAAGCAATTTTGTGAGAGGTGCTTTGAGCAAGGAGATCGAAAATCGCAGCAAAATGAGCTAGAACTCGTGCTTGAGCTGGATGGTGATTTTTTTGGGACGAAGAAGAAGTGTTTGGATGCAGGAATAAGTGGAGGGGGGCCACCGTGGACCCACGAGGCAAGGGCACGCCCTGTAGGGGTGGGCGCGCCCTGGACCGTCGTGGCCAGGTGCTTGCTCCCCCTGCTGTGTTCTCAGTGCCAAATATTCTCAAATATCCCAGAAAAAATCATATTAAATTGGCAGGGCATTTGGAGAACTTTTATTTTCGGGGTATTTTTATATTGCACGAATAAATCAAAAAACTGACAGAGAAATACTATTTTTGCTTTATTTCAACTAAATAACAGAAAGTAAAAGGAGGGTACAGAAGGTTGTGCCTTCTAACTTCATCCATCTCATGCTCATCAAAAGGAATCCACTAACAAGGTTGATCAAGTCTTGTTAACAAACTCATTCCAACTAGCATGGAACCGGAGAAATTTCGAATGGCACTATGTTACCTCAACGGGGATATGCACATCCCCAATAATAAGAATATCGTATTTCTTCTTGACAGTAGGAAGAGGAAATTCAAAACCCCCAAAAATAATCGATGGAATTTTTCCAATAGAGTTGATACTGTGGACCTGAGGTTGTTTCCTCGGAAAGTGTACCGTATGCTCATTACCATTAACATGAAAAGTGACATTGCCTTTGTTGCAATCAATAACAGCCCCTGCAGTATTCAAAAAAGGTCTTCCAAGAATAATAGACATACTATCGTCCTCGGGAATATCAAGAATAACAAAGTCCGTTAAAATAGTAACGTTTGCAACCACAACAGGCACATCCTCACAAATACCGACAGGTATAGCAGTTGATTTATCAGTCATTTGCAAAGATATTTCAGTAGGTGTCAACTTATTCAAATCAAGTCTACGATAAAAAGAGAGAGGCATAACACTAACACCGGCTCCAAGATCACATAAAGCAGTTTTAACATAGTTTCTTTTAATTGAGCATGGTATAGTTGGTACTCCTGGATCTCCAAGTTTCTTTGGTATGCCACCCTTAAAAGTATAATTAGTAAGCATGGTGGAAATTTCAGCTTCCGGTATCTTTCTTTTATTAGTAACAATTTCTTTCATATACTTAGCATAAGGATTCATTTTGAGCATATCAGTTAATCGCATACGCAAAAAGATAGGTCTAATCATTTCAGCAAAGCGCTCAAAATCCTCATCATCCTTTTTCTTGGATGGTTTGGGAGGAAAAGGCATGGGTTTCTGAACCCATGGTTCTCTTTCTTTACCGTGTTTCCTAGCAACAAAGTCTCTCTTATCAGAACGTTGATTCTTTGATTATGGGTTATCAAGATCAACAGCAGGTTCAATTTCTACATCATTATCATTACTAGGTTGAGCATCAACATGAACATCATCATTAATATTATCACTAGGTTCATGATCATTACCAGATTGTGTTTCAGCATCAGAAATAGAAATATCATTAGGATTCTCAGGTGTTTCAGCAATAGGTTGACTAGAAGCATGCAAAGTCCTATCATTTTTCTTTTTCTTCTTTTTAGAAGGACTAGGTGCATCAATATTATTTCTCTGAGAGTCCTGTTCAATTCTCTTAGGATGGCCTTCAGGATACAAAGGTTCCTTAGTCATTTTACCAGTTCTAGTAGCCACTCAATCATATAAGAATTGCGTTTTAATTCCCTACCAAAATAAGCATTAAAATCTTCTTCCTTAACCATAAAGTTATCAAACTCATCCAAACATTGCTAGCAAACTTAGTAGGAGGGATTTCAGCTTTATCATATCTATAGAGAGAATTTACCTTTACTACCTGTGTCGGGTTATCAAGACCATGGGTTTCTGCAATAGGTGATGAATTAAGATCGTATATTTCTTCAACAGGCGGTAAATTAAGACCGTGTATTTCTTCAATAGGAGGTAAATTCTTAACATCTTCAGCTTTAATACCTTTTTCTTTCATAGATTTCTTTGCCTCTTGCATATCTTCAGGACTGAGAAATAAAACACCCCTCTTCTTCGGAGTTGGTTTAGGAATAGGCTCAGGAGTTGGCTTAGGAAGTGTCCAATTATTTTCATTTGTCAACATATTATTCAATAGAATCTCAGCTTCATCCGGTGTTCTTTCCCTGAAAACAGAACCAGCATAACTATCCAGGTAATCTATGGAAGCATCGGTTAGTTCATTATAAAAGATATCAAGTATTTCATTTTTCTTGAGAGGATGATCAGGCAAAGCATTAAGTAATTGGAAAAGCCTCCCCCAAGCTTGTGGGAGACTCTCTTCTTCAAGTTGCACAAAATTATATATTTCCCTTAAAGCAGCTTGTTTCTTATGAGCAGGGAAATATTTAGCAGAGAAGTAATAAATCATATCCTGGGGACTACGCACACAACCAGGATCAATAGAATTAAACCATATCTTAGCATCACCCTTTAATGAGAATGGAAATATTTTAAGGATATAAAAGTAGCGGGTTCTCTCATCATTAGTGAACAGGGTAGCTATATCATCTAATTTAGTAAGATGTGCCACAACAGTTTCAGATTCATAGCCATAGAAAGGATCAGATTCAACCAAAGTAATTATATCAGGATCAACAGAGAATTCATAATCCTTATCAGTAATGAAGATAGGTGAAGTAGCATAAGCAGGATCATATTTCATTCTAGCATTCAGAGTTTTTTGTTTAAGCTTAGCTAATAGTTTCTTAAGATCACCTCTATCATTGCAAGCAAGAAAGTCTCTTTTAGTTTCTTCATCCATAACATAGCCTCAGGCACAACAGGCAATTCATATTTATTAGGGGGAGAGTCTTCATCATCACTATCATCAATATTATCAATTTCAATAATTTCATTCTCTCTAGCCCTAGCAAGTTGCTCATCAAGAAATTCACCAAGTGGCACAGTAGTATCAAGCATAGAAGTAGTTTCATCATAAGTATCATGCATAGCAGAAGTGGCATCATCAATAACATGCGACATATTAGAATTAATAGCAGAAGCACGTTTAGGTGTCGCAAGCTTACTCAAAACAGAAGGTGAATCAAGTGCAGAGCTAGATGGCAGTTCCTTACCTCCCCTCGTAGTCGAGGGATAAATTTTTGTTTTCTCGTCTTTCAAGTTCCTCATAGTGACCAGCTGATATAAATCCCAAGTGACTCAAAGAATAGAGCTATGCTCCCTGGCAACGGTGCCAGAAAATAGTCTTGATAACCCACAAGTATAGGGGATCGCAAAAGTTTTCGAGGGTAGAGTATTCAACCCAAATTTATTGGTTCGACACAAGGGGAGCCAAAGAATATTCTCAAGTATTAGCAGTTGAGTTGTCAATTCAACCACACCTGGATAACTTAATATATGCAGCAAAGTGTTTAGTAGCAAAGTAATATGGAAGTAACGGTAACAGTAGCAAAAGTAATATTTTTGGGTTTTGTAGTGATTGTAACAGTAGCAACGGAAAAGTAAATAAGCGGAGAACAATATGTGAAAAGCTCGTAGGCATTGGATCGGTGATGGAGAATTATGCCAGATGCGGTTCATTATGTAACAGTCATAACATAGGGTGACACATAACTAGCTCCAATTCATCAATGTAATGTAGGCATGTATTCTGAATATAGTCATACGTGCTTATGGAAAAGAACTTGCATGACATCTTTTGTCCTACCCTCCCGTGGCAGCGGGGTCCTAATGGAAACTAAGGGATATTAAGGCCTCCTTTTAATAGAGTACCAGACCAAAGCATTAACACATAGTGAATACATGAACTCCTCAAACTATGGTCATCACCGGGAGTGGTCCCGATTATTGTCACTTCGGGGTTGCCGGATCATGACACATAGTAGGTGACTATAGACTTGCAAGATAGGATCAAGAACTCACATATATTCATGAAAACATAATAGGTTTAGATCTGAAATCATGGCACTCGGGCCCTAGTGACAAGCATTAAGCATAGCAAAGTCATAGCAACATCAATCTCAGAACATAGTGGATACTAGGGATCAAACCCTAACAAAACTAACTCGATTACATGATAAATCTCATCCAACCCATCACCGTCCAGCAAGCCTACGATGGAATTACTCACGCACGGGGGTGAGCATCATGAAATTGGTGATGGAGGATGGTTGATGATGACGACGGCGACGGATTCCCCTCTCCGGAGCCCCGAACGGACTCCAGATCAGCCCTCCCGAGAGAGTTTAGGGCTTGGCGGCGGCTCCGTATCGTAAAACATGATGAATCTTTCTCTCTGATTTTTTCTCCCCGAACACAAATATATGGAGTTGGAGTTGAGGTCGGTGGAGCAACAGGGGGCCCATGAGGCAGGGGGCGCGCCCCCCACCCTCGTGGACAGGTGGTGGGCCCTCTGGCCTTGATTCTTTTGCCAATATTTTTAATATTTTCCAAAAATAAGTTCCGTGGAGTTTCAGGTCATTCCGAGAACTTTTGTTTCTGCACATAAATAACACCATGGCAATTCTGTTGAAAACAGCGTCAGTCCGGGTTAGTTCCATTCAAATCATGCAAGTTAGAGTCCAAAACAAGGGCAAAAGTGTTTGGAAAAGTAGATACGATGGAGACGTATCACGCGTCTCATATACCATGAACCTAAGCTCTCTGATCACTACATGCAAGTCTTAATGAAGCCTCTGAAGCCTGGTCATGCCCCAAGAACCAAATTCCTCGTGAAGGAATTGTTGTATGTGCCACGGACTGTCTATCGTATTCTGACCAAGACATTGAGTCCAATCAAAGGACACGATTCTAGTGAAGAAGAAGTCGTTGGCATCATGAAGAACCTGCTTTTCAACATCATCCATGGAGTTCCTGTCAACTTCCATGATTTCTTCATTAGGACTCTGGCCAATATTGCATTGTCACCTTTTGAATTGAAGCCTTACGCTCCCTAGATTATGAGATTCCTCAGATCAAGGTCTTCAATCAATTACAAGGCTGACTTTCAGAATCATCTCAGCTACTTGCCCCCCATTGAAGTCCTCAAGCGGATATTTTCCTCAGCTGATGAAAAGGGCAAGGCACCTACTGTTATTGATGAAGGCATTCATCCATTGGATGGTCAGTTCCGCAAAGCTGCATCTTACTCCACCAATGATGACTCTGCCACTCATGACTCTGCCGCCAATGCCTCAAAGCAAAATCCTCAAGGCACAGCTCCAAGGGTGATGACTGATCATGAGCTTCTCCTCAGTCTTCATCAGAAGGTCGATCGCAACCACAAATGGGTTAAGCGTCAGTTTGGCTCTATTCTTCACAACATGACTGCTACACACAATGCAGTGAAGAAAAACCATTACTACCTCCATGAAGTCTTCGGTCGTACCTGGGTTGTTCTGTCTCATCTTTATGGTGAAGAAGATCTCAAGCAGATGGGCTTCAAGCAGGACTTTGACTAGTCTCAGCCACCGTCGAAGAAATTCAAGAAAGTCACAGTTCCTTCCTTGGTGGCCAGCTCATATTCTTCATCGCGTGAGACTGATGAGCATGAAGAATTGGACGACACTGCGGCAGGCCCTACTTCAACAACCGACCCCAACAACGCTTGCGCTCCTCCATCAACTTCGTGATATTCTTCAGGGGTGTTAGCCCTCATTTTTCGTCCCTTTTGGTCATTTGATGACAAAGGGGGAGAAATTTGAGTTAGTCTTCAAGTGGGTCTCTATATATGGGCGTTTTTTTTTGCTAAGTTACAACTCCCGCTCTTTTGAAAACTTTGTTGGATCGAGTTGTAAACTTAAACCCGATGGTGGTCTGATACTTTTGCTATGTTCTTGTGCATGCTATTTCCTCATATATGTTAATACACGCATGCTGAATTACATCAGTCACCATATTTAATCATGCATTTCAAATTCTTCATATCATATCTTAAATACGTGTATGAATTATAAGATATAGGGGGAGATCTCCATGATTCTACTCTTCAAATGTGCATTGCTTCAAAAGCAAATTCCTCACTATGCACATCTTCAGGGGGAGTTGATAATCCCCAAGTGCAAGGAATCATCGTAGCAATTTCCAAAGGTGGAAGTGATAAGTATGGAGTGTCGAACCCACAAGGAGCTAAAGGTAAGATCAATATTCTCTCAAGCCCTATCTTCCACTGATACGACTCTACGTACACCGAACGTTTGCTTCCAACTAGAAACGAGAAATAAAACTACGTTGTGGGTATGAAGAGGATAACTTTGTATGATATCGGAGAGCTAAAATATAAAAGTAGGTGCTGTTATCATAAAGTTAGAATATATTACTAAATATTATAAATAGCGAGTGTGGAATAATGGTGGATCGGTGTGCGGAATTGTCCTAGGCAATTGTTAACAAGACCGGTAATCACTATTGCAGTTTCATACGAGGGAGAGGCATAAGCTAACATACTTTCTCTACTTGGATCGTATGCACTTATGATTGGAACTCTAGCAAGCATCCGCAACTACTAAAGATCATTAAGGTAAAACCCAACCATAGCATTAAAGCATCAAGTCCTCTTTATTCCTGTCGTGGAATTGTCATGGCAGATGTCCTCAAGCTAGGACTTAGTCGTGGAGCCATCGCTGCTAGGAAGCTTGAAGGGGTTAACGGGACAAGGAACACGAGGGTTTATACTGGTTCGGCCCCTTACGGTGAAGGTAAAAGCCTACGTCCAGTTGAGGTGGTATTGATTAGGGTTTCGATGACCGGGGAGCTTAACTGCTATGCCCGGCTCTCGATGAGATCTTTCTTGTCCCTAAACCGCTGCCGGGTCGTCCCTTTATATAGAGAGGTTGACGCCCAGCAGCTCTCAGAGTCCCAGCCGGCTCATAAGAGTGTCCGGCTCGGACTCTCAACTATTCTTGCCTTACACTACAATTTCTACCATAATGATGGTTGTAACTACGGGCCTTAAGCCATATCCGGGTCTTTAAGCCCATCTTTGGCCCACCGTCTTCAAGCTTGTCGCCGGGCTTCTGGCGATGACCATTATGAGTAACCCGGCCCCTTCTGGCGGGTGACTCTAAGGTCTATATCCTCAACATTAGGCCCCAGATTGATTTGAGCCGGCTCATGTCAATCTTCAATTCTTTCGACAGAAAACCTCCGGCTTACAATTGTGTGAAGGCCATAACCCGGCGTGACGTCATCCTCTGGACTCCGGGTAATCCGCCGTGACGTCATCTTCCATTAAGTCCATTTTTTACTCCACCAGCTCCGCAACGGATCTTATCTTTACTGCCATCCCGAAAATCGAGGCGCCTCTCGGGCGAGATAACCGCGTCGTGGCCTCCTCGTTTCTCGCGCCCACTTATGAGACTGGCCTTATAAATAGCCCGACCCTCGGGTCTTTCTCATTCTCCTCTTCTGTCGTCTTCTTCCTCTCACTGCTCCCGTGTTGCTCGAGCTCCGCCGCCGCCGCCGCCGCAACAGAGCTCTGCGTCCTCGTCGACCTTGGCCGCTACATCACCCTGAATCGTCCAGAGAACCGCGGCGAACCCCTGCATCCGTAAGTTCCTTCCTCCTCGTAGGATAGATCTGCGTTAAGCTCCTGCTGTTCTTCCGTGTTCTTCGCCGCCGCCCACGAGTTCTTGGTAGTTTTCCTTTTTACTGCCTCTTCTTGATCTTAGGATAGTATAGAACCAATGCGGCGGCTGTTTAGTACTCATTTCAAATGCAAGTAGACCTCTTTTTACTGCATAAAGGCCTCGTTCGAGCCCAAGAACTTCCCCTGCGTCTGTTTTTAGGTCTAGGAACTTTCCTTTTGACCGACCATTTTGATCCAAATTATTTACTGCAATGTGTGAAACCTGTTTTCACCACACTTAGTAAAAAACTGCACTCGTTGAGTCATGGCGGTTTACATTTCCGGTTTAAAGAAACCATGCGTCGTAGAACCTTCCGGCTCAAAGGAAACCACGCGCCGTAAAATTTTCCGGCTCACTTACAACAAGGCTGTAGACGATTTGAATTACTCTCAAGCACACCAGCGGCTTAGATAACCCGATGCACTTAGACATATATCATTAGGCCCCTCCATAAGCCGCCACTTTAAACACTGAACTGTAAATTTCCTCCGGCTTACAATTAAACCGGGCATGTTTCCTTTTATCATAGGCTTCCAACTTTCACCATGCCTCCCAAAGCTCCTAAAGCGTCCATCACTTGCAATTGGATGAGGTCCAATGTCACCGACGAGACCTTAGCGGATTTTGTAAAGTCGGGTTACCTGCCTAAGAAGGACGTCATGTCCTACCGTGCCCCTGACCCGTCAGAGGAGAGACCACAGCCGAAGGACGGGGAGGTAGTGATTTTTGCAGATCACATGAGCCGGGGCTTCGCACCGCCCGGCTCAAAGCTTTTTAGAGATGTGTTGAACTTCTTTGATCTGCGGCCACAAGACATAGGACCCAATTCTGTGTCCAATATATGCAACTTCCAAGTGTTCTGTGAAGTCTACCTTGGAGAAGAGCCCAGCCTGCTGCTTTTCAGAGAGCTCTTCTACCTGAACCGCCAGAACGAGTGCGCCAACGGGCCAAGTTTGGAACTCGGCGGAATCTCCATTCAGAGACGGAGAGACTGCCTCTTCCCTTATGCCGAGCCGCCAAGCCACCCAAAGGACTGGAACCAGACGTGTTCTACTGCCAGGACACGTCACCGGCTGACGAGAGCCCGCTGCCCGGCTTTCGCCCCTCGCGTTTGGAACCAACACACCCCTTGTCAGACAAGCTAACTCAAGCGGAGCGCCAACCTCTGCTCCCCACCATTAACAAGATCAAGGCTCTCCTGGGCAATGGTCTCAATGGAATTGACCTGGTTCGAGTCTGGATCTCCTGGCGGGTGATCCCATTGAGCCGCCGCCCCGGCTTAATGTGTGAGTACACGGGCCGAAAGGATGACCCCCTAAGACACAGCCGCAACGATCTTCCTGAAGATGTTGCTGAGGACATGACCAAGGCTCTCTTGAACGAGAGCCTGGCAGACTGCGGGAGGACCGGGTTAGCCCCCTTCTGCAAGACCAACCCGGCCCCAGCGGTAAGCCGCTGACCTGAACATCTTATTTTCACCTGTAGAAAACTTTCATCCGAACCTTAAGAAATCGTCATTGTATTTTTCAGGCTGATGACAAATTCTGGAAGGTCAAATATTACCATGAGGCAGCCAAGAAGGCCAGGAAGGCTAAGAAAGCCGCCAAGAGAGCCGCTCCCCGCAAGAAGGGAAGTAGGCCTACTGCTTCAGAGCTACTGCAACTAAGCGACAGCTCCGAGTCAGAGGTAACCCCTGAACCTGTAAGCTCTTGTTGTATTTGTTGTTTATTTTTTCCACCTTATCAATACTGTTCGTCAATAGGATGACACCGGAGCAAGTAACCCGGTGGTTGAAGAGGTAATGTCACTTTCCTCCGACTCGGAGCCCTTGCCAAGGCTGAAAGTCCGAAGGGTAACCCGGAAAGTAAGATTTTCACATCCTTTAGCTTATCAAGATCCTCAATTTCTTTTGAAGCGACAGACTCATGAGAGCCGGCGGCACACCCGGACCAACAAGGACGCTGACCTTTCTTCCGGCTTACCCGATGCATCGAGGAAACACTGAACCGAGGTTATCTCCAACTTGTACCCTTTTCATCCTTTGGCGGGTGTTATACGTCAACCGCTCAATTCTTCTGATTCAAACTATCAAGAAACCTCACCCTCCTCTGGTGATGCGATGCAATCAAGCCTGCCGGCCTTCAAGACCGTACCCGGGTAACAATGATCATCTCTTTGTTATACTTATCTTTGCTCATACCTTTGTACTAACCTTTTTTGTCCTTTCAGTGCCCAAGCAAAGCTCACCAAGAGGGCGAAGAAGAACAAGCCGGTCGAAGAGCCGGACTTGCTTGAACCGGAGGTAGCAGCTCAAGAACCGCCAGCTGCCTCCGCTCCCGAAGCCACCGCTCCAACCGACAAGGCAACTGCAGAGGCTTCTGCTAACCTGGAGACCTCCAGCTCGGCTCAGCTGGTCATTGACCCGGACGTGGTAATCACCCGGACGAAGTTTGTTGAGCCGGGGAGACCTACTGCACTGGCCAAGTGCTCCGCCAAGGGGGAGTTGCTACAGCCCCGCCGGGTTAATCTGGACCTCACCGACTACGCCAACCTGAACATCGGAGAGATCGTCTCCGGCTACGTCAGCCAAGTGCACAAGAGCCGGGATGCAGAGATCGGCATGGTGAACCAGATTCAGCAGAAGTCTGTGGTACCACTCTTCTTTCTTCTTGCTTATTGTATAGTTATCTTGTTATTCTTACCATGTTCTAGCCCCCAAGTCTACGACTTATGATAGAATATGTTGTAGACTTAAGTTCCGGCTTACTCACTTGAACCGGCAATTTGTAGATAGAAACGTTCGATATGCATTAGCCCCCAAGTGCCAAGTGTCTTTGCTTGGAAAGTGCTCGGGACTTTAAAAATTGCATAATAACTGTTCATCCTATAACCCGGAAATTATGCAGGCTGCTTGCAACAAGCTTGAAGCTGACATCTCCGATCTGAAAACCCGCCTGAAGACGCAAGAAACTGAGACCCGGAAGGCCAATGCCAAATTTGTGTCCAGTATTGCTGCGCAAGAAAAGCTGAAGACAGACTTTGACGCTGAACAAAAAACCTGGGCCGAAGAGAAGGCAACTCTGGTGAACCGGGCCGAACAGGCGGAGAAGGCTCTGACAGAGAAGACCGCCGAACTCTCCGGCTTAAAACGCCAAGTGTCCCAGATGGTTGCCGCAATCTTCGGTAAGTCATTCCATCGGCTTTCGTCCAGTTTAAAATTTGTATGTCTCATAACCCATTATTGCCGGCGGCTTATCTTACTCTGTTACACAGGTCCTAGAAGCGCCAACCTCAACCAAAGTGTGGTGACCAAGTTGAAGGCCGTGTACACCCTGGTGGAGCAACTCTACACCGGGTCACGGCGCGCCTTGGCTGTGGTAGCCCTATCCAATGAGGTGCCGACTCATCTGGCGAAAGTTCTTCGCCGGCTTGCCGTTCTTCCCCAACGTGTCCAAGAACTGCGGCGGGCCTCTGCAAGAGCCGGAGCTATCACCGCTCTGAGCCGGGCCAAGGCATTCCTTCCAGAGTTAGACCCGGCGGACATTGCCCTCGGCTATCCCAGTTTGAAGGAAGACGGCACACCCTTCGACCAAAGGGACTTTGCAGCCTGCGTGAAGATCGTGCGCCCGGTGGCCACCCTCATTGGAAACGACACAGATCTGACCAAGTACCAGCCGGGTTATAATGTAGAAAATCAGAGGATCCCCACTCCGCGTTATGAAGCTATCAGCTTAGTCCCGCCAGCTCGTAAGCACACCTTCGCCCCGGAGATTGACCCGGCCAGGTTAATTGACGAGGAAGCTCAATTTGAAGCTCTGAGCAGCATTGACTGGAAGTCGTCAACTTTCCAGGTCTTGGGAACAGCCGGAGGAGAGGAGAGGGATGAGCCGGAGACTTCAACTCAGCAGGCATCGTAACTCTGCAGGCGGCTTATGAAACAATGCTTCACCCTTTTTGGACTCGATGAGTCTTGTAATAGAGTAGGACCAACACTTTAACTTTGCCGTGCCATCGTGCACGCGTTGAATGCTGAAGTCTATTGAAGTTGTCTCCTTTATATTTCCCCGGGTCATAATCGGTCATTCATTTTCCCTAAGCTCAAATAGTTGCCTTTAACTATCCTGCATAGAAAGACAAATCACAAGTCTCGAGGCGGCTTACCGCACGGAGAATCATAGTCTTATGCATATAACCCGGAATATGAATCACAAAAGACTGGTTCTCAGTTACGTCCTTGATATAACCGTAACAACACACTTACCAGCCTGCAAGCACACTTCCGGCTTAGATAACCCGGACAATAAGGTTGGTACCTCAATTCCGGTTTGCCAGTCTTAATAACGCCGATTGTATTCGACTAGCACTGTAAATCAAAGTTAAGCCGGCAAAGTGAGACCTGCCGTGCATACTTGAAATAATCAGAAGAACTCGCTATAAATCAGAAAAACTAAGGGGCTTCCGGTTCGAATACGACCAGAGACCCGTCCCAAAGGGGTTATGCTAGGATTCGAATGCGATCATATAGCCCCCAGTGGGTGTGGCGATGCCAATCAAGAGGGTACCGACAGCTATGTTCTCTTTGGTTCGAATACGACCCATGTTTGAACAGGAAGCCCCCAAATGACTTTAAGAATTGTTTAACGACGCTGATTCGAATACGATCCACGTCGGTTCCCAAAGGGGTTAAACGATGATTCAGATATGATCAAAGAAAACTCCTCAATGAGCTCGGCACTTTGCCAATCAAATGGGTATCAACAGCTATGTTCCCTTTGGTTCGAATACGACCTATGTTTGAACAGGAAGCCCCCAAGTGACCTTATTGCCTACGGCTAGATTTGAATACGATCATAAGCCGGATTCTCCTTCAATTTATCATGTGATCTTGCCATGGAAACAACACGTTCACATTTGTAGGAGAAAAAAGGACAGAGGTCCTGCTTTATTGCTTATCATAATATATACACGGTTTAGAGAAATATGTACATTACGAGAGCCGGTGGCTCAAGTGTAGTAAGGTCGAAGCTGAGCTATATTCCACGGCCGACGGGTCTCTTCCTCCGACTTACGTGATGTTGGGAATCGTAGCATAATTTAAAATTTTCCTACGCTCACCAAGATGCATCTATGGAGTCTACTAGCAACGAGGGGAAAGGAGTGGATCTACATACCCTTGTAGATCGCGAGCGGAAGCGTTCCAATGAACGTGGATGACGGAGTCGTACTCGCCGTGATCCAAATCACCGATGACCGAGTGCCGAACGGACGGCACCTCCGCGTTCAACACACGTACGGTGCAGCAACGTCTCCTCCTTCTTGATCCAGCAAGGGGGAAGGAGAGGTTGATGGAGATCCAACAGCACGACGGCGTGGTGGTGGATGTAGCGGGTCTCCGGCAGGGCTTCGCCGAGCTTCTGCGAGAGAGAGAGAGGTGTTGCAGGGGAGGAGGGAGGCGCCCAAGGCTTGGATGTTGCTGCCCTCCCTTCCCCCCACTATATATAGGGCCAAGGGAGAGGGGGGGCGCAGCCTTGCCCCTTCCTTCAAGGAAGGGTGCGGCCAGGGGGGAGTCCTTCCCCCCCAAGGCACCTCGGAGGTGCCTTCCCCCTTTAGGACTCTCCCTTCTTTCTTATCTCTTGCGCATGGGCCTCTTGGGGCTGGTGCCCTTGGCCCATATAGGCCAAGGCGCACCCCTTACAGCCCATGTGGCCCCCCGGGGCTGGTGGACCCCCTTGGTGGACCCCCGGACCCCTTTCGGCACTCCCGGTACAATACCGATAAAGCGCGAAACTTTTCCGGCGACCAAAATAAGACTTCCCATATATAAATCTTTACCTCCGGACCATTCCGGAACCTCTCGTGACGTCCGGGATCTCATCCGGGACTCCGAACAACTTTCGGGTTTCCGCATACATATATCTCTACAACCCTAGCATCACCGGACCTTAAGTGTGTAGACCCTACGGGTTCGGGAGACATGCAGACATGACCGAGACGCCTCTCCGGTCAATAACCAACAGCGGGATCTGGATACCCATGTTGGCTCCCACATGTTCCACGATGATATCATCGGGTGAACCACGGTGTCGAGGATTCAATCAATCCGTATGCAATTCCCTTTGTCAATCGGTATGTTACTTGCCCGAGATTCGATCGTCGGTATCCCAATACCTTGTTCAATCTCGTTACCAGCAAGTCTCTTTACTCGTACCGCAATGCATGATCCCGTGACTAACGCCTTAGTCACATTGAGCTCATTATGATGATGCATTACCGAGTGGGCCCAGAGATACCTCTCCGTTTACACGGAGTGACAAATCCCAGTCTCGATCCGTGCCAACCCAACAGACACTTTCGGAGATACCCGTAATGCACCTTTATAGTCACCCAGTTACGTTGTGACGTTTGGCACACCCAAAGCACTCCTACGGTATCCGGGAGTTGCACGATCTCATGGTCCAAGGAAAAGATACTTGACATTGGAAAAGCTCTAGCAAACGAAACTACACGATCTTTTATGCTATGCTTAGGATTGGGTCTTGTCCATCACATCATTCTCCTAATGATGTGATCCCGTTATCAATGACATCCTATGTCCATAGTCAGGAAACCATGACTATCTGTTGATCAACGAGCTAGTCAACTAGAGGCTTACTAGGGACAGGTTGTGGTCTATGTATTCACACATGTATTACGATTTCCGGACAATACAATTATAGCATGAATAAAAGACTATTATCATGAACACAGAAATATAATAATAACCATTTATTATTGCCTCTAGGGCATATTTCCAACATTTCGGTCCTCCGTGTTCCGAGGCCATGTCTGTACATGCTAGGCTCGTCAAGTCAACCTAAGTGTATTGCGTGTGTTCCGAGGCCATGTCTGTACATGCTAGGCTCGTCAACACCCGTTGTATTCGAACGTTAGAATCTATCACACCCGATCATCACGTGGTGCTTCGAAACAACGAACCTTCGCAACGGTGCACAGTTAGGGTGAACACTTTCTTGAAATTATTATAAGGGATCATCTTACTTACTACCGTCGTTCTAAGCAAATAAGATGCAAAAACATGATAAACATCACATGCAATCAAATAGTGACATGATATGGCCAATATCATCATGCTCCTTTGATCTCCATCTTCGGGGCACCATGATCATCTTCGTCACCGGCATGACACCATGATCTCCATCATCATGATCTCCATCATTGTGTCTTCATGAAGTCGTCACGCCAACGATTACTTTTACTTCTATGGCTAACGCGTTTAGCAACAAAGTAAAGTAATTTACATGGCGTTATTCAATGACACGCAGGTCATACAAAATAATAAAGACAACTCCTATGGCTCCTGCCGGTTGTCATACTCATCGACATGCAAGTCGTGATTCCTATTACAAGAATATGATCAATCTCATACATCACATATATCATTCATCACATCTTCTGGCCATATCACATCACATAGCACTTGCTGCAAAAACAAGTTAGACGTCCTCTAATTGTTGTTGCAAGTTTTTACGTGGTTTGTAGGTTTCTAGCAAGAACGTTTTCTTACCTACGTATGACCACAATGTGATTTGCCAATTTCTATTTACCCTTCATAAGGACCCTTTTCATCGAATCCGTTCCGACTAAAGTAGGAGAGACAGACACCCGCTAGCCACCTTATGCAACTAGTGCATGTCAGTCGGTGGAACCTGTCTCACGTAAGCGTACGTGTAAGGTCGGTCCGGGCCGCTTCATCCTACAATGCCGCCGAAACAAGAAACGACTAGTAGCGGCAAGAAGAATTGGCAACATCAACGCCCACAACTTCTTTGTGTTCTACTCGTGCATAGTAACTACGCATAGGCCTGGCTCATGATGCCACTGTTGGGAATCGTAGCATAATTTTAAAATTTTCCTACGCTCACCAAGATGCATCTATGGAGTCTACTAGCAACGAGGGGAAAGGAGTGGATCTACATACCCTTGTAGATCGCGAGCGGAAGCGTTCCAATGAACGTGGATGACGGAGTCGTACTCGCCGTGATCCAAATCACCGATGACCGAGTGCCGAACGGACGGCACCTCCGCGTTCAACACACGTACGGTGCAGCGACGTCTCCTCCTTTCTTGATCCAGCAAGGGGGGAGGAGAGGTTGATGGAGATCCAACAGCACGACGGCGTGGTGGTGGATGTAGCGGCTCTCCGGCAAGGCTTCGCCGAGCTTCTGCGCGCGAGAGAGAGGTGTTGCAGGGGAGGAGGGAGGCGCCAAAGGCTGTAGTGTGCTGCCCTCCCTCCCCCCCCTTTATATAGGCCCCCAAGGGGGGGTGCGCAGCCCTTGGAGATGGGATCTCCAAGGGGGGGCGGCGGCCAAGGGGGAAGGGGTTGCCTTGCCCCCCAAGGCAAGGGGAAACTCCCCCCCCTAGGGTTCCGCCCCAGCCCATTAGGGGCTGGTTCCCCTCCACTTTCAGCCCACGGGGCCCTCCGGGACAGGTGGCCCCACCCGGTGGACCCCCGGGACCCTTCCGGTGGTCCCGGTACAATACCGATAACCCCCGAAACTTTCCCGGTGGCCAAAACTGGACTTCCTATATATAATTCTTCACCTCCGGACCATTCCGGAACCTCTCGTGACGTCCGGGATCTCATCCGGGACTCCGAACAACTTTCGGGTTTCCGCATACATATATCTCTACAACCCTAGCGTCACCGGACCTTAAGTGTGTAGACCCTACGGGTTCGGGAGACATGCAGACATGACCGAGACGCCTCTCCGGTCAATAACCAACAGCGGGATCTGGATACCCATGTTGGCTCCCACATGTTCCACGATGATATCATCGGGTGAACCACGGTGTCGAGGATTCAATCAATCCGTATGCAATTCCCTTTGTCAATCGGTATGTTACTTGCCCGAGATTCGATCGTCGGTATCCCAATACCTAGTTCAATCTCGTTACCGGCAAGTCTCTTTACTCGTACCGCAATGCATGATCCCGTGACTAACGCCTTAGTCATATTGAGCTCATTATGATGATGCATTACCGAGTGGGCCCAGAGATACCTCTCCGTCACACGGAGTGACAAATCCCAGTCTTGATCCGTGCCAACCCAACAGACACTTTCGGAGATACCCGTAATGCACCTTTATAGTCACCCAGTTACGTTGTGACGTTTGGCACACCCAAAGCACTCCTACGGTATCCGGGAGTTGCACGATCTCATGGTCCAAGGAAAAGATACTTGACATTGGAAAAGCTCTAGCAAACGAAACTACACGATCTTTTATGCTATGCTTAGGATTGGGTCTTGTCCATCACATCATTCTCCTAATGATGTGGTCCCGTTATCAATGACATCCAATGTCCATAGTCAGGAAACCATGACTATCTGTTGATCAACGAGCTAGTCAACTAGAGGCTTACTAGGGACAGGTTGTGGTCTATGTATTCACACATGTATTATGATTTCCGGACAATACAATTATAGCACGAATAATAGACTATTATCATGAACACAGAAATATAATAATAACCATTTATTATTGCCTCTAGGGCATATTTCCAACAGTCTCCCACTTGCACTAGAGTCAATAATCTAGTTACATTGTGATGAATCGAACACCCATTGCGTCCTGGTGTTGATCATGTTTTGCCCTAGGGAGAGGTTTAGTCAACGGATCTGCTACATTCAGGTCCGTGTGCACTTTACAAATATCTATGTCTCCATTTTGAACACTTTCACGAATGGAGTTGAAGCGACGCTTGATATGTCTGGTCTTCCTGTGAAACCTGGGCTCCTTCGCAAGGGCAATAGCTCCAGTGTTGTCACATAAGAGAGTCATTGGGCCCGACGCATTTGGAATCACCCCTAGGTCGGTAATGAACTCCTTCATCCAGACTGCTTCCTGTGCTGCCTCCGAGGCTGCCATGTATTCCGCTTCACATGTAGATCCCGCCACGACGCTTTGCTTGCAACTGCACCAGCTTACTGCTCCTCTATTCAAAATATACACGTATCCGGTCTGTGACTTCGAGTCATCCGGATCTGTGTCGAAGCTAGCGTCGACGTAACCCTTTACGACGAGCTCTTCGTCACCTCCATAAACGAGAAACATATCCTTAGTCCTTTTCAGGTACTTCAGGATATTCTTGACCGCTGTCCAGTGTTCCTTGCCGGGATTACTTTGGTACCTTCCTACCAAACTTACGGCAAGGTTTACATCAGGTCTGGTACACAGCATGGCATACATAATAGACCCTATGGCCGAGGCATAGGGGATGACACTCATCTCTTCTATATCTTCTGCCGTGGTCGGGCATTGAGCCGTGCTCAATTGCACACCTTGCAATACAGGCAAGAACCCCTTCTTGGACTGATCCATACTGAACTTCTTCAATATCTTGTCAAGGTATGTACTCTGTGAAAGACCAATGAGGCGTCTTGATCAATCTCTATAGATCTTGATGCCTAATATATAAGCAGCTTCTCCAAGGTCCTTCATTGAAAAACACTTATTCAAATAGGCCTTTATACTTTCCAAGAATTCTATATCATTTCCCATCAATAGTATGTCATCCACATATAATATGAGAAATGCTACAGAGCTCCCACTCACTTTCTTGTAAACAAAGGCTTCTCCATAAGTCTGTGTAAACCCAAACGCTTTGATCATCTCATCAAAGCGAAAGTTCCAACTCCGAGATGCTTGCACCAGCCCATAGATTGAGCGTTGGAGCTTGCATACTTTGTTAGCATTCTTAGGATCGACAAAACCTTCCGGCTGCATCATATACAACTCTTCCTTAAGGAAGCCGTTAAGGAATGCCGTTTTGACGTCCATCTGCCATATCTCATAATCATAGTATGCGGCAATTGCTAACATGATTCGGACGGACTTCAGCTTCGCTACGGGTGAGAAAGTCTCATCGTAGTCAACCCCTTGAACTTGTCGATAACCCTTAGCGACAAGTCGAGCTTTGTAGATGGTCACATTACCATCTGCGTCCGTCTTCTTCTTAAAGATCCATTTGTTTTCTATGGCTCGCCGCTCATCGGGCAAGTCAGTCAAAGTCCATACTTTGTTTTCATACATGGATTCTATCTCGGATTTCATGGCTTCTAGCCATTTGTCGGAATCCGGGCCCGCCATCGCTTCTTCATAGTTCAAAGGTTCACCGTTGTCTAACAACATGATTTCCAGGACAGGGTTGCCGTACCACTCTGGTGCGGAACGTGTCCTTGTGGACCTACGAAGTTCAGTAACTTGATCTGAAGCTTCATGATCATCATCATTAACTTCCTCCCCAGTCGGTGTAGGCACCACAGGAACATTTTCCCGCGCTGCGCTACTTTCCGGTTCGGAAGGGGTGACTATCACCTCATCAAGTTCCACTTTCCTCCCACTCAATTCTTTCGAGAGAAACTCCTTCTCTAGAAAGGACCCGTTCTTGGCAACGAAGATCTTGCCTTCGGATTTGAGGTAGAAGGTATACCCAATAGTTTCCTTAGGGTATCCTATGAAGACGCATTTTTCCGATTTGGGTTCGAGCTTTTCAGGTTGAAGTTTCTTGACATAAGCATCGCATCCCCAAACTTTTAGAAACGACAGCTTAGGTTTCTTCCCAAACCATAATTCATACGGTGTCGTCTCAACGGATTTAGACGGTGCCCTATTTAAAGTGAATGCGGCAGTCTCTAAAGCATAACCCCAAAATGAGAGCGGTAAATCGGTAAGAGACATCATAGATCGCACCATATCCAATAGAGTGCGATTACGACGTTCGGACACACCATTTCTCTGAGGTGTTCCAGGCGGCGTGAGTTGTGAAACTATTCCACATTTCCTTAAGTGTGTACCAAATTCGTGACTTAAATATTCTCCACCACGATCTGATCGTAAGAATTTTATTTTCCTGTCATGTTGATTCTCAACCTCACTCTGAAATTCCTTGAACTTTTCAAAGGTTTCAGACTTGTGTTTCATTAGGTAGACATACCCATATCTACTTAAATCAACAGTGAGAGTGAGAACATAACGATATCCTCCGCGAGCCTCAACACTCATTGGACCGCACACATCGGTATGTATGATTTCCAATAAGTTGGTTGCTCGCTCCATTGTTCCGGAGAACGGAGTCTTGGTCATCTTACCCATGAGGCATGGTTCGCACGTGTCAAATGATTCGTAATCAAGAGACTCCAAAAGTCCATCTGCATGGAGCTTCTTCATGCGCTTGACACCAATGTGACCAAGGCAGCAGTGCCACAAGTATGTGGGACTATCGTTATCAACTTTACATCTTTTGGTATTCACACTATGAACATGTGTAGCATCACGTTCAGATTCATCAAAAATAAACCATTGACCAGCGGGGCATGACCATAAAACATATCTCTCAAATAAATAGAACAACCATTATTCTCAGATTTAAATGAGTAGCCATCTCGAATTAAACGAGATCCAGATACAATGTTCATGCTCAAAGCTGGCACTAAATAACAATTATTGAGGTTTAAAACTAATCCCGTGGGTAGATGCAGAGGTAGCGTGCCGACGGCGATCACATCGACCTTGGAACCATTCCCGACGCGCATCGTCACCTCGTCCTTTGCCAGTCTCCGTTTATTCCGTAGTTCCTGATTTGAGTTACAAATATGAGCAACCGCACCGGTATCAAATACCCAGGAGCTACTACGAGTACTGGTAAGGTACACATCAATTACTTGTATATCACATATACCTTGGGTGTTGCCGGCCTTCTTCTTGTCCGCTAAATATTTGGGGCAGTTCCGCTTCCAGTGACCACTTCCCTTGCAGTAAAAGCACTCAGTCTCGGGCTTGGGTCCATTCTTTGACTTCTTCCCGGTAACTGGCTTACCGGGCGCGGCAACTCCCTTGCCGTCCTTCTTGAAGTTCTTCTTACCCTTGCCCTTCTTGAACTTAGTGGTTTTATTCACCATCAACACTTGATGTTCTTTTCTGATCTCTACCTCAGCTGATTTCAGCATTGAATATACCTCGGGAATGGTCTTTTCCATCCCCTGCATATTGTAGTTCATCACAAAGCTCTTGTAGCTTGGTGGAAGCGACTGGAGGATTCTGTCAATGACCGCGTTATCCGGGAGATTAACTCCCAGCTGAGACAAGCGGTTGTGCAACCCAGACATTCTGAGTATGTGCTCACTAACAGAACTGTTCTCCTCCATTTTACAGCTGAAGAACTTGTCGGAGACATCATATCTCTCGACCCGGGCATGAGCTTGAAAAACCAGTTTCAGCTCCTCGAACATCTCATATGCTCCATGTTTCTCAAAACGCTTTTGGAGACCCGGTTCTAAGCTGTAAAGCATGCCGCACTGAACGAGGGAGTAATCATCAGCACGCTGCTGCCAAGCGTTCATAACGTCTTGGTTCTCAGGGATTGGTGCTTCACCTAGCGGTGCTTCTAAGACATAATCTTTCTTGGCTGCTATGAGGATGATCCTCAGGTTCCGGACCCAGTCCGTATAGTTGCTGCCATCATCTTTCAGCTTGGTTTTCTCTAGGAACGCGTTGAAATTGAGGACAACGTGGGCCATTTGATCTACAATACATAGTGTAAAGTTTTTTAGACTAAGTTCATGATAATTAAGTTCATATAATCAAATTATTTAATGAACTCCCACTCAGATAGACATCCCTCTCGTCATCTAAGTGAAACATGATCCGAGTTCAACTAGGCCGTGTCCGATCATCACGTGAGACGGACTAGTCAAGATCGGTGAACATCTCCATGTTGATCGTATCTTCTATACGACTCATGCTCGACCTTTCGGTCCTCCGTGTTCCGAGGCCATGTCTGTACATGCTAGGCTCGTCAAGTCAACCCAAGTGTATTGCGTGTGTTCCGAGGCCATGTCTGTACATGCTAGGCTCGTCAACACCCGTTGTATTCGAACGTTAGGATCTATCACACCCGATCATCACGTGGTGCTTCGAAACAACGAACCTTCGCAACGGTGCACAGTTAGGGTGAACACTTTCTTGAAATTATTATAAGGGATCATCTTACTTACTACCGTCGTTCTAAGCAAATAAGATGCAAAAACATGATAAACATCACATGCAATCATATAGTGACATGATATGGCCAATATCATCATGCTCCTTTGATCTCCATCTTCGGGGCACCATGATCATCTTCTTCACCGGCATGACACCATGATCTCCATCATCATGATCTCCATCATTGTGTCTTCATGAAGTTGTCACGCCAACGATTACTTCTACTTCTATGGCTAACCATTTAGCAACAAAGTAAAGTAAATTACATGGCGTTATTCAATGACACGCAGGTCATGCAAAATAATAAAGACAACTCCTATGGCTCCTGCCGGTTGTCATACTCATCGACATGCAAGTCGTGATTCCTATTACAAGAATATGATCAATCTCATACATCACATATATCATTCATCACATCTTCTGGCCATATCATATCACATATATCACTTGCTGCAAAAACAAGTTAGACGTCCTCTAATTGTTGTTGCAAGTTTTACGTGGTTTGTAGGTTTCTAACAAGAACGTTTTCTTACCTACGTATGACCACAACGTGATTTGACAATTTCTATTTACCCTTCATAAGGACCCTTTTCATCGAATCCGTTCCGACTAAAGTAGGAGAGACAGACACCCGCTAGCCACCTTATGCAACTAGTGCATGTCAATCGGTGGAACCTGTCTCACGTAAGCGTACGTGTAAGGTCGGTCCGGGCCGCTTCATCCTACAATGCCACCGAAACAAGAAACGACTAGTAGCGGCAAGAAGAATTGGCAACATCAACGCCCACAACTTCTTTGTGTTCTACTCGTGCATAGTAACTACGCATAGGCCTGGCTCATGATGCCACTATTGGGAATCGTAGCATAATTTAAAATTTTCCTACGCTCACCAAGATGCATCTATGGAGTCTACTAGCAACGAGGGGAAAGGAGTGGATCTACATACCCTTGTAGATCGCGAGCGGAAGCGTTCTAATGAACGTGGATGACGGAGTCGTACTCGCCGTGATCCAAATCACCGATGACCGAGTGCCGAACGGACGGCACCTCCGCGTTCAACACACGTACGGTGCAGCAACGTATCCTCCTTCTTGATCCAGCAAGGGGGAAGGAGAGGTTGATGGAGATCCAACAGCACGACGGCGTGGTGGTGGATGTAGCGGGTCTCCGGCAGGGCTTCGCCGAGCTTCTGCGAGAGAGAGAGAGAGGTGTTGCAGGGGAGGAGGGAGGTGCCCAAGGCTTGGATGTTGCTGCCCTCCCTTCCCCCCACTATATATAGGGCCAAGGGAGAGGGGGGGCGCAGCCTTGCCCCTTCCTTCAAGGAAGGGTGCGGCCAGGGGGGAGTCCTTCCCCCCCAAGGCACCTCGGAGGTGCCTTCCCCCTTTAGGACTCTCCCTTCTTTCTTATCTCTTGCGCATGGGCCTCTTGGGGCTGGTGCCCTTGGCCCATATAGGCCAAGGCGCACCCCTTACAGCCCATGTGGCCCCCCGGGGCTGGTGGACCCCCTTGGTGGACCCCCGGACCCCTTTCGGCACTCCCGGTACAATACCGATAAAGCGCGAAACTTTTCCGGCGACCAAAATAAGACTTCCCATATATAAATCTTTACCTCCGGACCATTCCGGAACCTCTCGTGACGTCCGGGATCTCATCCGGGACTCCGAACAACTTTCGGGTTTCCGCATACATATATCTCTACAACCCTAGCATCACCGGACCTTAAGTGTGTAGACCCTACGGGTTCGGGAGACATGCAGACATGACCGAGACGCCTCTCCGGTCAATAACCAACAGCGGGATCTGGATACCCATGTTGGCTCCCACATGTTCCACGATGATATCATCGGGTGAACCACGGTGTCGAGGATTCAATCAATCCGTATGCAATTCCCTTTGTCAATCGGTATGTTACTTGCCCGAGATTCGATCGTCGGTATCCCAATACCTAGTTCAATCTCGTTACCGGCAAGTCTCTTTACTCATACCGCAATGCATGATCCCGTGACTAACGCCTTAGTCACATTGAGCTCATTATGATGATGCATTACCGAGTGGGCCCAGAGATACCTCTCCGTTTACACGGAGTGACAAATCCCAGTCTCGATCCGTGCCAACCCAACAGACACTTTCGGAGATACCCGTAATGCACCTTTATAGTCACCCAGTTACGTTGTGACGTTTGGCACACCCAAAGCACTCCTACGGTATCCGGGAGTTGCACGATCTCATGGTCCAAGGAAAAGATACTTGACATTGGAAAAGCTCTAGCAAACGAAACTACACGATCTTTTATGCTATGCTTAGGATTGGGTCTTGTCCATCACATCATTCTCCTAATGATGTGGTCCCGTTATCAATGACATCCAATGTCCATAGTCAGGAAACCATGACTATCTGTTGATCAACGAGCTAGTCAACTAGAGGCTTACTAGGGACAGGTTGTGGTCTATGTATTCACACATGTATTATGATTTCCGGACAATACAATTATAGCACGAATAATAGACTATTATCATGAACACAGAAATATAATAATAACCATTTATTATTGCCTCTAGGGCATATTTCCAACACGTGAATCTTTGTGCTCCCGAATGTCAATGAGGTAATATGACCCGTTGTGCAAATTCTTGCTGACCACGAAAGGCCCTTCCCAAGGCAGGGATAGCTTATGCGCGTCTGTTTGATCTTGGATGAGCCGGAGCACGAGATCGCCTTCCTGGAAGACCCGGGATTTAACCCGGCGACTATGATAGCGGCGCAGGTCTTGTTGGTAAATCGCTGAGCGAGCTGCTGCCACATCACGTTGTTCGTCCAACAAGTCAAGAGCATCCTGGCGCGCCTGTTCATTATCCGCCTCAACATAAGCCGCCACTCGAGGCGAGTCATGACGGATGTCACTGGGGAGGACTGCTTCTGTCCCATACACCATGAAGAAAGGCGTGAAACCTGTAGACCTGTTAGGAGTAGTGTTGATGCTCCATAACACGGAGGGCAACTCCTCCACCCAACAACCCGGCGTCCGTTGCAAAGGGACCAAAAGCCGGGGCTTGATGCCCTTCAGAATCTCCTGATTAGCCCTCTCAGCTTGACCATTGGATTGAGGATGAGCCACTGATGAAACATCAAGTCGGATATGCTCTCGTTGACAAAACTCCTCCATGGCGCCTTTTTCATAAATTGAACCGTCGTGGCTGCATCACACTTGCTAACTGGCTCCGCTTCAACCCACTTGGTAAATTTGTCAACTGCCACCAAGAGGTGAGTCTTCTTATCCTTGGACCTTTTAAAAGGCCCAACCATATCAAGCCCCCAGACCGCAAAGGGCCAAGTAATTGGGATCATCCTCAGCTCCTGAGCCGGCACATGAGCCCGTCGCGAGAACCTTTGGCAACCATCACATTTACTGACCAAGTCCTCCGCATCAGCATGGGCCGTCAGCCAGTAAAAACCATGACGAAAAGCCTTGGCCACAAGAGACTTTGAGCCGGCGTGATGGCCACAATCCCCTTCATGAATCTCACGCAAGATCTCTTGACCTTCCTTAGGGGAGACACAACGCTGGAATGCTCCCGTAACACTGTGGCGATGCAACTCACCATTGATAACAATCATTGACTTAGACCGCCGGGTTATTTGTCTGGCCAAAGTTTCATCCTCAGGCAAATCTACCCGGGTCATGTAAGCCAAATAGGGCACTGTCCAGTCCGGTATGATGTGGAGAGCTGCCACCAGTCGTGCCTCCAGGGTCAGGGACAGCCAAGTCTTCCTCTGTAGGCAACTTAACAGAAGGGTTATACAGGACGTCCAGGAAAGTATTAGGCGGCACCGGTTTTCGCTGAGAGCCCAGCCGGCTTAATGCATCAGCCGCCTCGTTCTTCCTGCGATCGATGTGCTCTACTTGGTAACCCTGAAAGTGCCCAGCAATGGCATCAACTTCGCGGCGATAAGCCGCCATGAGAGGGTCCTTGGAGTCCCACTTTCCTGATACTTATTGAGCCACCAAGTCTGAGTCGCCGAAGCACCTTACCCGGCTCAAGCTCATCTCCTTAGCCATCCGAAGACCGTGGAGCAAGGCCTCGTATTCAGCTGCATTGTTGGTGCAAGGAAACATCAATCGTAGCACATATTGAAACTTGTCACCTTTAGGGGAAGCCAATACGACTCCAGCCCCCGAGCCCTCCAATTGCCTGGACCCATCGAAGTGAATAGTCCAGTATGTGTTGTCCGGCTTTTGTTTGGGCACTTGTAACTCCGTCCAATCATTGATGAAATCCACCAAGGCCTGAGATTTAACAGCAGTGCGTGGCACGTATTTCAGACTATGAGGTCCGAGCTCTATAGCCCACTTACCCACTCTCCCTGTGGCCTCTCTGTTTTGAATGATATCTCCAAGCGGGGCAGAACTGACCACAGTGATGGGGTGGCCCTGGAAATAATGCTTAAGCTTCCGGCTTGCCATGAACACACCATAAACAAGCTTCTGCCAATGCGGATATCGCTGCTTGGACTCAATGAGTACTTCGCTAACATAATAAACCGGCCGCTGAACCGGATGCTCCTTACCCTCTTCCTTGCGCTCCACCACCACGGCCACACTAACGGCTCGTGTGTTTGCAGCCACATACAGCAATAAAGGCTCCTTGTCAACCGGAGCAGCAAGGACTGGGGGCTTGGCCAGCTGCCTCTTCAAATCCTCAAAAGCAGTATTAGTTGCATCATTCCAGACAAAGTCATCAGTTTTCCTCATCAACTGATATAATGGCATAGCCTTCTCCCCCAAACGGCTTATAAAATGGCTTAAAGCAGCAATACGACCCGCCAGGCGCTGGACGTCGTTTATACACGCCGGCTTAGCCAGGGAGGTGATGGCCTTGATCTTCTCCGGGTTAGCTTCAATGCCTCTGTTAGAAACCAAGAAACCCAAGAGCTTGCCTGCAGGAACACCAAAAACACACTTGGCCGGGTTAAGCATCATCTTGTAGACCCGGAGATTATCAAAGGTTTCCCTCAGATCATCTATCAGGGTTTCCTCCTTCCTGGATTTAACCACAATATCATCCACATAAGCATGAACATTGCGCCCAATCTGGTTATGAAGACAGTTCTGCACGCAACGCTGATAAGTCGCCTGTGCGCTCTTGAGTCCAAAGGGCATAGACACATAGCAGAAGGCTCCAAAGGGAGTGATGAACGCCGTCTTCTCCTGGTCCTTAACTGCCATTTTAATCTGATGATATTCGGAATAAGCATCCAAGAAACTTAGGCGCTCACAACCCGCCGTAGCATCAATAATTTGATCAATACGGGGAAGGGCGAAAGGATCAGTCGGACACGCCTTGTTCAAGTCCGTGTAGTCCACACACATCCGCCAGATACCGTTCTTCTTGAGTACGAGCACCGGGTTAGCTAACCATTCTGGGTGAAAGACTTCAACGATAAACCCGGCCGCCAAGAGCCGGGCCACCTCTTCACCAATAGCTTTCCGCCTCTCTTCATTAAACCGCCGAAGGAACTGCCTGACCGGCTTAAATTTCGGATCAACATTGAGAGTGTGCTCAGCGAGTTCTCTAGGTACACCTGGCATGTCAGACGGCTTCCATGCAAAAATGTCCCTATTCTCACGGATGAACTCGATGAGCGCGCTTTCCTATTTTGGATCCAGATTGGCACTGATGCTAAACTGCTGAGATGAATCTCCTGGAACGAAATCAACAAGTTTAGTCTCATCAGCCGACTTAAATTTCATTGCCGGCTCATGCTCCATAGTCGGCTTTTTCAGAGAGGTCATATCTGTTGGGTCAACGTTGTCTTTGTAAAACTTCAACTCCTCTGTTGCACAAACAGACTCTGCATAAGCTGCATCGCCTTCCTCACACTCCAGGGCCACCTTCCGGCTGCCGTGAACCATAATGGTCCCATTATGACCCAGCATCTTGAGCTGTAAATACACGTAACACGGCCGTGCCATGAACTTGGCGTAAGCCGGCCGCCCAAATATGGCATGGTACGGACTTCTTATCTTGACCACCTCAAAGGTCAATTTTTCCACCCTGTAGTTGTGCTCATCTCCAAAGGCCACTTCCAACTCGATCTTGCCGACTGGATAAGCCGACTTACCAGGTACCACACCATGGAAAATAGTGTTTGACTGGCTGAGGTTCTTATCAATCAACCCCATACGACGGAACGTCTCATAATAGAGGATGTTGATGCTGCTGCCTCCATCCATGAGCACCTTAGTGAACTTATATCCTCCCGCCTGAGGAGCCACCACTAAGGCCAAGTGACCCGGATTATCCACCCGGGGAGGGTGATCCTCCCTACTCCACACGATAGGCTGCTCAGACCATCGCAAGTAGCGTGGAACCGCCGGCTCAACAGCATTCACAGCCCTCTTATGAAGCTTCTGATCTCGCTTACACAGACTGGTGGTAAACACATGATACTGTCCACCGCTAAGCTGCTTTGGATTGGTCTGATAACCCCCCTGCTGCTATTGATGACCCTGGCCAGACTGCTGATTAAAGCCCCCTTGACCGTTTTGAGGATTAGAATTTGAGCCGCCGCCCGGGCCATGAAAGCCGCCGGCGCCTGAGCCACCGCTGGGGCCATTGTTGCCGTTAAAGGCGTTGGAATTCTTAAAGGCCTTCATGATTGCACAATCTTTCCATAGATGAGTAGCTGGCTTCTCTCTAGAGCCATGCCTTGGACAAGGCTCATTCAACAGCTGCTCCAGCGTCGGGCCTGACCCGCCGGCTCGGGGAGGGGCCCTCCCCTTGCGTCGCTGGTTATTACCCTGTGAGCTGGCGTTGGCTACGAATTCTAGGCTGCCATCGGCCTTGCGCTTGCCACCTCCTTGGTTCCCCGGGTTATGCTGATGACCCTTGCCATTGTCGTTCTTCTTTCCCTTCCCTGTCCTTTCATCATCTGAAGCGGGGTCCTTGGTACCATCAGAATCGGCGTACTTGACGAGAGCCGCCATCAGTGTACCCATATCATTGCAGTCGCGCTTAAGCCGCCCGAGTTTCATCTTCAGGGGCACGAAACGACAATTCTGTTCCAACATTAAGACTGCAGAGCCGGCATCCATCTTATCAAAGGAATCTATTATCTCCTTAACCCGGCGAACCCAATGTGTCGTAGACTCACCCTCCTGCTGCTTACAGTTAGTCAAATCCACAATTGACATAGACTGCCTACAGGTATCCTTGAAGTTTTGGATGAACCGGGCTTTCAGCTCAGCCCAAGACCCGATGGAATTCGGTGGTAGCCCTTTCAAACAAGTGCGGGCAGTCCCATCTAACATCATGGTGAAGTACTTGGCCATTGCCGCTTCACTGACTTCCAGCAGTTCCATGGCCATCTCGTAACTCTCGATCTAGGCTGCGGGTTGTAAGTCAGCCGTGTAATTAGGCACCTTCCTAGGGCCTTTGAAGTCCTTGGGTAGACGTTCATTGCGGAGAGCCGGCACTAAACAAGGGACACCTCCAGTTCTAGTAGGGATACCCACGTCGACGGAAGTCATCGGATAAGCCGGGGGAGTCTGGTAAGCCGTCAACTGAGGCACCTGCTCCGCCTCTTGCCGCGCTCTGTCTTGGTCTGCTGCGTGAAAGGCTCCGTTATGAGCCGGGCCATGGCCAAGGGGCGGGTCATGGCGTCGGACGTTACTTGAGCCGGTCGCTGAGACCATGTGTCTGCTGTAACTCGGGCTCCGGCCTGGACGAGGGGTCGAGTGGATCCTGTCCCGGCTGTAGGAGTACGCCTCTTGCTGCGCCAGTGCTGTCTGAAGGAGTTCCCTGACCCGGCGGATTTCAATAGCCGTCGGAGAGTCGCCGTCAATTGGGAGGGCCGCCAGCCGCGCTGCAGCGGGTTAGCATAATGACCTGGTGGTATTGGCACATACTGAGGCGGGGCAGGGCTCACCCGGGGAGGCCCCATCACTTGCGGCTGAATAGGGTTCCCAGACCCGGGCACTATGATCCCCGGCGGGTTACTAGACCCTGCACCTGGCGTGTTGAAGAGGTTTCGAGGATCGTAAACCGGAGGGAGTCGAGATTGGGCCTTTTGATGCCTCCTTCTCATGACCTCATTGGACGCGTTCTGATCCATCGTGAGCCGGAAGGACTGCGCCTGGATCAACTGAGTTTGGGCGTCGAGAGCCGCCCTCTCCGCAGCCATCCTGATCCCTTCTGCTGCCAGTTCCTCCTTAGCTTTCACTAGATCTAGCTTTAACTGTGCCACCTCCGCATCATGCTGAGCTTGATCCGCCGGGTCAATCGCGGCGGTCAATAGGGCCGTCATCTTGTCCGTGAGATCCATCAGCACCTGAGCCGGCGAGGGCACCGGGTTTCCCGCTCCAGCAGCAGGGTTCTGAACAGGCTGCGCACCGGCCATGAAGATTCCAACCCGGCTTGGCGGCTCAAACGGGTCCGGAATACTGTCACCATCGGAACAACCCATGAGCCTGCCATCTTGAAGTTGATACAACGAGTTTGACTCATCGGTGGACGACTCGCCGTCAGAGCCGGCGGCCGTCTCATCACCAGATCCAGATCTATCAGAGAGCCCTCCATGGATACATCCCACAAAAGCATGCTTTAAGGCAGGCAGGGCCCGGGCGGGTCGTGCACGCTGAGCCGTCTCGATGAGATCGGCGCAGAGATCCGGCTCAGGGCCCGGCTCACCAATCTTGCCAATGAAAACATGAATTCCGCCGAAGGGGACCCGGTACCCGTACTCAATTGAGCCGGCGTCGGGGCCCCAGTTTGCATCGTCGATGTAGAGCTTGCCGCGACGACTCTTGGTCATCCGGCCCATAGCGTATCCCTTGAGCCCTTCGAAGCTGCCCTTCAAGAACTCAAATCCACCGTGCGCTGGCCCCACGGTGGGCGCCAACTGTCGTGGAATTGTCACGGCAGATGTCCTCAAGCTAGGACTTAGTCGTGGAGCCATCGCTGCTAGGAAGCTTGAAGGGGTTAACGGTACAAGGAACACGAGGGTTTATACTGGTTCGGCCCCTTACGGTGAAGGTAAAAGCCTACGTCCAGTTGAGGTGGTATTGATTGGGGTTTCGATGACCGGGGAGCTTAATTGCTATGCCCGGCTCTCGATGAGATCTTTCTTGTCCCTAAACCGCTGCCGGGTCGTCCCTTTATATAGAGAGGTTGACGCCCAGCAGCTCTCAGAGTCCCGGCCGGCTCATAAGAGTGTCCGGCTCGGACTCTCAACTATTCTTGCCTTACACTACAAGTTCTACCATAATGATGGTTGTAACTACGGGCCTTAAGCCATATCCGGGTCTTTAAGCCCATCTTTGGCCCACCGTCTTCAAGCTTGTCGCCGGGCTTCTGGCGATGACCATTATGAGTAACCCGGCCCCTTCTGGCGGGTGACTCTAAGGTCTATATCCTCAACAATTCCCATACGCAACAATCCCTCTTACCCGGGTTTGTGTTTCAGTCACTCACCAACCCACTATAAGCGAATCATGAATGTATTGCAACACCCTGCAGTGGAACCCCTCACGCTTGCGCGGCACGAAGGGCACCATAGGACAGCATCAAAGTAAAACATACAACTCATACCAATCTAGATCATCAATCAACCCAAAGACAAAAGATATCTACTCAAAACATCATAGGATGGCAACACATCGTTGAATCATAATATGTGGCATAAAGCACCATGTTCAAGTAGGGATTACAGCGGGGTGCGGGAGAGTGGACCACGTAAAATAGATGAGGATGGTGATGGTGATGGTGATGTTGATGAAGACGATCACCGCGGCGATGGTTCCCCTCTCGATGGCACTCCGATGCCACCAAGAGAGAGGAGGAGAGGTTCTCCCCCTTGTGCTTCCTCCTCCATGGCCTCCCCCCTCTGGTCCTTGGCCTTCATGGTGATGATGGCCCCTCCGGGATCCTCCTCCATGGCCACCGGTGATGATGGCCCCCTCCGGCAGGGTGCCGGAGAGGGCCTAGATTGATTTCTCGTGGCTACAGAAGCTTGCGGCGGCGGAACTTCCGATCTAGGTTAATTTTCCGAGGATTCTGTATTTATAGGAATTTTTGGCGTCGGTCTCACGTCAAGGAGGTGCTCGAGGTGTCCACGAGGCAGGCCCACGCGCCTGGGGGGGTGGTGGGTGCGCCCCCACCCTCGTGGGCACCCCGGGACTCTCCTGGCCCAACTCTTTTACTCCGAGGTCTTCTTTTGGTCCATAAAAAATCATCAAAAATTGGCTCGTCAATTGGACTCCGTTTGGTATTCCTTTTCTGCAAAACTCAAAAACAAAGAGAAAACAGAAACTGGCACTGGGCTCTAGGTTAACAGGTTAGTCCCAAAAATCATATAAAATAGCATATGAATGCATATAAAACATCTAAGATGGATAATATAATAGCATGAATACTTCATAAATTATAGATACGTTGGAGACGTATCAGGAGTCTTTTTATATCTTGCAATCAAATTCCTCAATATTAGTATTTACACTTCATATGTTTATCCCCGCTGAAAACTTAACCTATATTGTCATCAATCACCAAAAAGGGGGAGATTGTAAGTGCAGCTAGTGCCCCTTAGTGATTTTGGTGTATTGAAGACTTATAGGTTAAGGGACTAATGCGTTTGTGAGTGTACACAGGTCTATAAGTCGATGAGGAGTTTGATATTTACAAAGAAAGTCGACCCCTAAAAATGAATGTCTTCAACTGAAGACTTTGGATTTTTTTAAGACTTTGAAAGTGAAGAAATTGGTGTGACCTTGAAGACTTTGTATTCATGCGAGGAACCTGAAGCGTGAAGACTTTCGTTTTCGTAGTGTCATTTTCTTTTTCTTGAGTCTTAGGAAACACCGTACTGTTAAAGGGGGTCGAGGAAAAACTAAGGAAAAAGTTTCCAAGTGATGCTCATCTCAAAATCCTACACCTACCAATCCTTTCGAGTGAAGCCATTGGAAATCTCATGCAGTTCAGTCAATTTCTTCAGTGACAGAAAGGAAGTTCTTCTGGTCTCTGAGGAATTTGTTCTGACTGAGGAGTTAGGAATTCGCCAGTGCGGATTGCCTACAAGTGAGGAACATGATAGCCCTGAGGAATTTGAGCCTCAAATTTCCGACCGTTGCTGTGCTACGTGCCAGCTGTCCCAAAATATCTACCCACCTAATAGTCATATCATTGAAGGGCATTTATGTCTTATCATGTCGGGCTACTCCCTAGGCTATTAATAGCCACCCCCTACAACCACTGGCTGGCTGGCTGCTCCAAGAGAAACTGACACTTGTCATTGAGAGCATCCCACCCTCCGAGAACTTTGAGCGAAAATCATCAAGTGAGGAAAACCCAAACCCAAACACCTACAAACCCAAAGTGATTGAGCATCACTTAAGAGATTGATCCTGTGTGGATCCGACGCTTGTTACCTTTGAAGAATGTGCATCTTCCAGACGGTTAGGCGTCATGGTCTAGAGCATCCAAGAGGAAATTGTGGATCGCCGAGTGACCGAGTTTGTGAAGGTTTGGAAGTCACCTGAAGACTTACCACGAGTGATTGGGCGAGGTCTGTGTGACCTTACCTCAAGGAGAATATGGTGAGGACTGTGTGTCCTCAGGTTTAATACCTAGCCGCTCCAACCAGACGTACAACTGACACAGCAGTTGGAACTTGTCTACCAAATCATTGGCTTCACCGAGCTAACTGGTTCTATTTCCTCAACCCTTCCATTTCCTCATTACTGTGTTGTGTGCTTGTTCATATCTGTTTAAAGACTTTGACTGAAGACTTTCTCAATTTCCTCATTTCAATTTCTTCAGTCTGTTTGTCTTCATCCTGTATATCCTGTGCTTACGCTTTCTGTACTCTGTGTTTGTTTTCATTTCATCATGATGACTGTGCTTATGTTATGTCTGCATCTGAGTACTTATTCCGCTGCAAGTAGTTCTTCGCTTAGGAATTTCCTCACCCTGAAATTCCTCAGTGAAGAATTCATAAAAATCGCCTATTCACCCCCACCCCTCTAGTCGACTTAACGCACTTTCACAATTGAGGTTGACGAATGGACTAGCCTCGTATCTTTGTTAAGAGAGGTTGCCCCATCTATGGAATAAGATTCATTTAGGTGGAAGCTCGAGCCTTTGGGCGAGTTCTCTACCAGCCCGCTTTATCGTGCGCTGCATAACGGTGTTGCCCCTTTCCACATGATGGTTATTTGGAAAGCCCGAATCCTTTGGCAACTTGTGCGGGATAGATTGCCCTCGGGTGTAGAAATCCAGAAAAGGCATGGACTAGGGGACGGTTTATGTCCGATGTGCGGGGCAAATTGTGCGGGATAGATTGCCCTCAGTTCGCTAAAGCCGGGCAAGCGCCTCCTTTCTAAAAAAGGTATGAAGCTTAATGCTCAGACAAGGCGGAAAAGATAATTAATTTCTGCATCTGACATCGTGTAGGTAATCAATACTAACGTTGACATCGATCTCATGTGTAACGCTCTGAGGTCCCGAATACATGGGAAGTTAAATAACCGTACCACTCACCTTTTCAGCACTTCGATCTCTTTCTTTGAAAATTTGCCGTTACATGCATTCAATATGTATTATACATATATCACGATACGACACATATAAACCATGTCTTTCTTTCCCCTCTCCCAAAGCGACTAGGGCAAAGCCTTCCTCCCCTAGAGCTCCACGGTGAGACCGGGGATTCACCTCCCCTCCATCGACCGCTGCAACCACCCATGGCCACGGGGAATCTCGGTGCCTCAGCTCCGTCTAGTAGATAAGTTAGGATTTTAGTCCTCACAGGGGAAGCACCTCAGACGGATGGTGGCGCTTCTTCTTCGAGTCATTCTTTCGTGCTCCAACCCTCCTCAAGTTCATGGTGATGGATTGGACAGAGCACTGACATAGATTCCTACCAGTCCCTTGTGGCGGCGAGGTTAGGGTTTCCCATTGAGCGTACATGACCGTGAGAATTGGTATCGGGTTCTTTGGATCAATTCAAGGGTTCAATGGCGACGAATGCAACTACATGGCACTGGTCCTTAGGGGCACGTGCATGAAGACTTTCTGGTTGCCATTCACAAGGCCAGGCCAGCTTCGATATGGGACTGGTAACAACGACACATCGGCGGCTCGTTCTGGTAGGGGCAATGGTCATTTAGTGGTCCAGGGATCTCAATGTAATTTTTATTATGTTATGGGTGCTTTGTACTTATGGTGAACCTTAATAATAGATTTGAACCCTTCTAATAAGTACATATATTACAATAACTATAGAATAGTGATCACAGTTACGTCTTTAAGGCTGTTTAAATGCCCCCAAACATGTGAAGCTCTTGCGAATTAGACTCGGATACATGGCCAAGAGGAAATTTTTGAATGTAACCGAGAAAGTATCCAATAATTCCACACATGCACCCTTTCAAACATCTAAAAATTGCTAGCAATTTTGAAATAATTCATAACACGAATACTACATGTACCTATCATGTTGCAAATTCTGAGGGCAGAAGGGTAGTTCAACTCGGATTTGAATTTATGGTAAGACGATTAATACATATTGGGTCTATGCCATCAAATTTTCATGGTTTTATGGTGAATTTTACGATGATGTTTCCCACTTTAGGAGCACGTGGAGACTGCATTCTTAGAATACAGGGTACAACCTTATTGGAAATGTCTAATGTGGTGCAATTAAACATTTTTGTTTGTGGCACTCAAGAAACTCCAAAAGAATTGCCTATGCTCTACCATTAAATTAATACAAATTTTACCATATATGAATATATTGTAAATTATATGTAGTATAATTGAATATTTTTTCCTTTAAAACCTAAACAACCCTCAACTTAATCATTGTGAGGCTTTCACCATCAAAGATACAATGTCACCTAGGATTTTGCCAGTCCAGTGTGACTACCCCAGTGACATAAACTAAGCTTAACTAGTTTATGAACTACACTATTTAGCACTGTTTAGCATTCGCATCATAGATTTCATCAGACTAAAGATCCTAAAGTATTGGGTATTTGTTGCCTTATGGAAATTTCTGATATAAAACTTTATGACATGATTTAGCATATTCAACAATAATAGTTCCATGAATTACCAGATTTAAGGATTGAGAGAGATTTGAAAATTGTTGTCATGTTCAATTTATGTACACTTGACGGTCAAACAAGTTTAATTTATATGTGCATGTGTTTGTTGCAACCAATTTGGTGTCAAAAGAGGGTTTTAACTTACATGTTTGTGTCAGAAAATAAAAAGATGAATTGGAGGATGTATTGTAGAATGCAAACTCAGAACCCAAATCTCAACACTAAACCCTAAATGAAACCACATAAATCAACCAACACGGGAATTAATAGCCCTTAAGCCATTTTAAACTACTTTGTTGTTCGTTATTTATTTAACTAGACGCATCAATGAGTTCAACCATGAGGTCTAAGCATAATACTCTGATAACACGACAAAGAAAATTAATACCTACATTCGACATTGTGTAGAATCTCCATTGCGGGATTCAAACCTAACCATTCAAGGAGAAGCAGTGGGAATGGCAGAACCTATGATCCCATAGGATTTTATTGAAAAGAATCCTAACGCTTCATTGCGTGGGAAGGCGGAACAAACCAAAAAAGTATCTTGTTCTTGAGAAATGGCTGGGTCTGGACCGTTCCACAAAAGATGTTTTCTACAGGATCCATATCCACAACAATTTTTACTTTTGGTTCTGGCAAGCATTTCGGAAAAGCAAGTCAGGAATACGATGGTGATGCAGCAACGATACACATTCCCGCAAGGGGCCGTGAAATTAGGGGGAAGAGATATTTCTTATTCTAAGACAAATTACTATACCATAAGAAGTTTACCATTATGAGATGACACTTGAGAGGGAACTTTAATCATACAAGCGATGCGGATTAATATAGAGATGCGAACCAATATTCTTTTCCTTGTGGGATATGAAGTACTCGTCTTTTGCGCAAGGCCTCGTGTCAAAAAACTTTCAACCATGTCATACTACCTCGCCCATTAGCAGACAGCAACAGGTAAAAGGAGTTTTTGTTTCCTCTCATCGAAATAGAGGTAGGCAAAAGAGGGATTTTTGTCGTTTGTGTCTCACGGCGTTCTGAACCCGGCTCACGTACCGCATTAATGGGCAAATAGCCCAACCCTTGGAACCACCTACAGCTTCAAGTAGCAAAGAGCCGACATCGAGTTGCCAAACCTTTCCATATCCCTAAAGTAACTTTTATCCGTTGAGCGGCGACCCTTCCTACTCGTTCCTTTAGCTCCCACCACTGTCTTATGCGGCAAATAACCACCTAGGGAGTAGAAGTTCCTTATTCTTTTCTGTCCTTTTTGCTCTGTTGATGAAAACCCTTGTTTCACTCTCGCTCGCCGCTACAAACGGGGTCTCAGTTGATTTTCCTTCCTTTAGCTACTTAGATGTGAATATAGTGAGTGTTCAACGAAGTATGCTAGCCATTGGCCTTATGTTCAGGATACTCCTTTCTATCCTTCCAATGTTTGGTTATAAGAGAATGTTGCTCTCCAAAAAAACACCAATCTCTATCTGAATGACCAAACAAATACCTGCTAACGAACCGAACCCCCACCAATAACTAAGATTGCTAGGGGTTGGATAATCTGTCAAATACTGGTTAAGTGTGGGGATTATAGATTAGCTCAGTACAGGTAGTTACTTGATTGATCTAAGATGAAAAGGAGTCCAATTTTATTTTATTTTGCAATTTCCATCATGTGCTTCATCTAGTGTTCAGACCAAAAATGCATCCATCCCACACTAAGTCATGAAATTCTCTGGAGAGACCGTTTTGTCTTTCGTGCCGAAGCTGTTTATAAATCACATGCCGGAAATACTAGAATACCTCGACTACCTAAATCTTTCATTTCTGGAGTAACAAACGTAGAGGCAGAAGAATGCCTTCTCGAGTCAAAAGAGTGTATTATATATTATGGCATTATTATATTCATAGAAAGGAGATGAAATGTGAAATCTTTGCCATCCAATCTGATTAGAATATCATAAAGTATAAGTGGCAGATTTTTTTGTAGGAATGTTTTATCAATTCATTTTTATTTCATTTGTACCCCTGGCAAACTCGAATTTTCGTCAAAATGGTCTCTACATACCTATGTATGAAATGCATATATGAAATTCATATGTGGAGTTCCCTAGAATTTCATGTGATTCAGTAAACAGAATATAGATTCCATGATTGCTAGGGATTGATAAAGAGTGAGGATGAATACTTACGTTGACATCGATCTCACGTGTAACGCATGGATGTCTCAGATACAACTGAAGTTTAAATAACTATACCACTCACCTTTTTCAATACTTTGATCTTTTTGTTTGAATTTTTCGGTACATACCTTCAATAGCTATTTGTACATATATTAAAATATTTATAGAGTAGTGGTCGCTGTTACATCTTTAAACCCATGAAAATGCCCAAAAATGTGATGCTCTTGTGAACTAGAGAGTGAGATACATCGCCAAGAACAAAATTATAAATATAATCAATAAATTATCATGTACTTCCACTTGTGGAGTACTCCAAGTGCACCTTAGTGTTTTGAAACATGTCAAAATTGCTATTTTTGGAAACAATTCAAAGCATTAATGTTATACTATCTATCTTGTTACAAATTATGATGACAAAAAGGTAATTCAACTTTGATTTGAATTTTGGTTGTCACGATTGATACATATTGCATCTATGCCGTCAAATTATGTTACATTTTTTCATGAATTTTTATGATAAGGTTTTAAATTTAGGAGCAAAGGGGAGCACCACACACGTGGAATAGATATACAACTCAATAGGAAATGTTTAATGTAGCACAATTTAACATGTTATTTATGGCACCCAAGAAGCTCCAAACCAGATCTTTGTAGCAATACTAGTACATTAATACAAAAATCTCACCTTATAGCACAACTAAACATTTTGTTTATGGCACCCAAGGAATTCAAAACAAAGATCTTCATAGTAACACTAGTACACTGATACACAAATCTCAATGTATATCGCCAAGAGTGGTCAATGTATCACAATTAAACATTTTGCTTATGGCACCCAAGGATCTCCAAACAATATCTTGGTAGTAATACTAGTACATTAATACAAAAAATCACATCATATATCGCCCAGAGTGAAAATACACACACGCTGATTGCATGCAATAGAGGATACAAACTCAATACGAAATGCTTAATATAGCACAATTAACACAAACAAGATATCTTTGTATTAATACCAGAACATTAATACAAAAAAATCCCAGCGTATATCGCCGAGTGAAAATACACACACACACATCACTGCTCCCCCCATCTCCCCTCTGACTCTACCCCTTCTTTCTTTCTTTCTCTCCCCTAGCAATTGCACTACGCCTTCCTCCTCTCAATAAATGCGATTGCACCGTCTCAACACTCTCCGGCAATAACTCCTCCTTCCTCCTCCACCATCCGCTCCACATTCCTCTCCCCCTTTCTTCCTCCTCCATCCTCCCCCCTCCATGGCCGCCCAGTTCGCCGTCCCCTTCCTCTAGATCTCTCCCGTCGTCTCGCTGCCCCTCCTGAGCTCGCCGAACTTTGTCTCACGCAGCGCAACTCCTTCCAGACACAAGCCACAGGGAGGGATCGGAGTTGCAAACATATATAGACACATACGATTCTCATCCTAGATCTCTCTCTACCAAGTTCCTCCGGGCTGCCTCCTTCTGCTAGATCTGCTGCTGCTCGTGTTGTTGCTTGGCAAGCAAGATATATATACCCCTCTCTCCATATATAGGACTGTACTAGCACTATCTTTGTTGGAGGGAAGGGAGAGAGAGAGATGCAGATGTGTATGTGAAGAAATGGAAGGTGCGGGAAGCAGGAGCCGAGCGCTAGGGTTTCGGTGTTAGACAGGCTAGTAGCAAGGTAGAGAGTACCATGATGATCCCGGCGAGGCACATGCCGTCGTCGATGATCGGCCGGAGCAGCGGCGGCGCGCCCTACGGATCCTCATCAGCACTGTCGCTTGGCCAGGTATATGTTTTGTATATCTCCCGAAAGTTTAATTTCGAGCTGAAAGAAATCTTGAGATTGGCTTAATTTTGCGTGTATTGCTTCCATTTCCGTTCTCTTCCTTTTGGAAAGAAAGATCACTGCCTCGCAGGAGTCATTGCTGTTGTTGTTGCCTTTAATTTCTGCGTGATTACAACTCTCTTGTTTTGACTTGCATGTACTCATCTGATCCTTAATGATTTGCTCCTTTAATTTCACCCTTGTTTCTATTTGCAAGTACTGATGCCGTCTGATTTGCTTCTTTAAATCTCCCTTGCTTTGATTTGCATATTTTGCCACTTTTTGTAAAGATGGAAGAGACAAGTACTTGATTTGCATATAGGAGTACTGATCCGTCTCAAAATAATTTGTACTTTACCACTGGCTTTTTTCCCTTGGGAAGAGGAGAGAAGGAGGGGGGTTACCTCCGGGTACTTAGGCGTGGCTGCTGTTCACACATAGATTAGGTCACCAGAGTTCAGAGCACACGCGCCCCCTTTCTTTAAGACCCGCTCCTATATAAACGGAGCAGATAAAGAAGACTACAGCTGCTATAGGTTGGGGGGACGAGAGAGGGAGACTTCACTCTACTCAGTTCTTGATCTTGCACACATCCAGAGGAGGGGAGAATAGTGCTTGCTTCCACAGGTTTGCTGTTGCTTGCTTCCTTGTTCTTCCAAATCTATTGGTCTTTATGACCAAACCTACCTTCTATTCTTCCTCTTCTTCCTCCCCCCTTTCTTTTTGCAATCTTGCTTTCACATCTCTGGAGAGAAAATGAGACATCAATCAAGGGAGAAACTAAAAGTTGCTTCACTTCTTCTCCCTTGATCCCCGATTTGTAGCTTTTATCTAGCTTTTCCATTCCACCCCCAAATTATTTGCCCGCACGAACACGTTTTTTCCTCCCCAAACAGATCAGCATGAATTTTCGGATGGTTTTTACACGAAATTTTTCCGTTTCATCTTGACCCTGAAACCTCTCCCCTTTCTCTGGCTACTAATTAATTAATACGCACACTTTCTCACCTATGTGCGGTGTACTGCGACTTGCTACTTCGTAATTGAATGGATTAATCGCTTCTGTGTTTAGCGGCACGCCGCTGACCGACGACGGACCTTAACTTTGCTTCCTCTCTATAAATTGCAGCCAAACCTGCTGGACGGCAGCAACCAGCACCTCCTGCCGCACCACCTCCTGGAGCAGATCCCGGCGCGCGCAGCGGAGAGCGGCGACAACAACGGCAGCGTCGGCGGCGGCGTGGGCATGATCCGCGGGCGTGACTCCATGGACCCGCTGGGGGACGAGTTCGAGAGCCGGTCCGGCAGCGAGAACGTGGACGGCGACGCCGTGGACAACGCGGAGCAGGAGCAGGACCCCAACCAGCGGCCGCGCAAGAAGCGCTACCACCGCCACACCCAGCACCAGATCCAGGAGATGGAAGCGTACGCCTACTCAACTCAAATCTCCTCAACATTTTGTTAATTTCCACTGTGTATATATACTCTCCTAGTGCTTGATTAGTCTCATATCAAGTGCTCATTGATATCTAGTGCTACTCCTTAATTTGTGCGCAATTCATTCTCGTTATCTTTCCTTGAATTTTCGCTTGTTCTTGAATTGAGAAGGAAGCATATATATATACGTTGATATACACTCTCCCTTAATACTTAATCATGCTCATTGTATTTTTGGTTAATGATCTGTAGTCAGAGAGCTAGCTACTACTTTTCTGTTCAATTCTTTCTTGTTGTATATGTCTCGGATGGATGTTATCCATCCCTGCTTAAATGAATAAATTCTCACTTGTTTTAATTGCAATTAGATGGAAGTCTACTATACCTTCATTTTACCCAAGGAATGAATACATACACCTATAAATTAATTTTTGCTCATTTATTTCTTGCTATTGAAAGTCCATGCACAAGCATCAATTCCCAATGAATGTTTTCCATTGTTCTAGAGATTTCAATTACTGCCAAAAAATCAAAAGAGAGAAAAAAAACACATTTCATGTTTGTTGTTGGGGAGGTGGCCGAGGAGATTGGACGGGAAGACGAGAAGAGAACAAAACAGTGTGGGTGGAACTGTGGATGTGGATGAGCGTCGCTAGCTAGCAGCGTTCATACGAGACGCACAAGTCAAATTGAGTCCTAGTAGTGTGGAGTGGACAAAGAGTGTACGTACGTACGCACCCCTACACGTTTCTAAGTTGACCGGGCCTGGGCCAAAAGCCGAGCGGGCAACCGTTTCTGTTGCCTTGCGCCCTTCCCCAAACGAACGGACGACGGAAGACGCAGCATTCATTCAAGGCCTACGTACGCGTTCACAGTTCACACTTGCTGCTGCTGGGCTTCATTGTTTTTTTTCCCTGGCTTTTTGGCTGCAACAATTAAATCGGGGATGCATGCATGGCTCGTGGAATTTTATATTAGTGGCATGTTTTTCTGTTGCCTCATTGAAAATTGGGACGATGCATGATGTAATGTGTATGTATTGTACTATAGTATTTATGTATGTATGCGTATGCAGGTTCTTCAAGGAGTGCCCGCACCCTGACGACAAGCAGCGCAAGGAGCTGAGCCGGGAGCTGGGGCTGGAGCCCCTCCAGGTCAAGTTCTGGTTCCAGAACAAGAGGACCCAAATGAAGGTACTAATTACTGGTTACTTTGAAATTTGTTAATCTCTTTTTATCTGAACCATTTCGGCTGAGAAATTTGGTGGCGGCCGGCCGGAAAGAAAGAAGAGATCGAAGGCCGGCCAGCGTCGCAACCACCTCATTTAAGCCTCTGACCGGAGCAGGCAGCCATCCCGCTGCAGCACGCATTCATGGCCTGTTGCTATATCTGGACAAACTTCGCCCACACACACTCATACACACACACGCTGGCAGTCAGGTCATGCAGGCGGCAGCCCCATCTCCGCGTCTGCGTGCACACTGCCCGATGCGCCCATAGTCAAACCCCACAATCTTTGCTGCCATGGCGCCTACGTGTACAGTGACCAGCTGCTCATCACCCGGCCCGCCCACTGCATCTGCATGCATGCATGCACCGTCAGCCGCATGCAATGCACATTGCACTGTCAGCTCACCCACCTGTAAATGCAACGTGTCATGGTTGTTAATCTGATGGCGTTGGTGGTGCTGACTGATGATCATGGATGGACGCAGAACCAGCACGAGAGGCACGAGAACTCGCAGCTGCGGGCGGACAACGACAAGCTGCGGGCCGAGAACATGCGCTACAAGGAGGCGCTCAGCAGCGCGTCCTGCCCCAACTGCGGCGGCCCGGCGGCGCTCGGCGAGATGTCGTTCGACGAGCACCACCTCCGCGTCGAGAACGCGCGCCTGCGCGACGAGATCGACCGCATCTCCGCCATCGCCGCCAAGTACGTCGGCAAGCCCATGGTGCCCTTCCCGGTGCTCTCCAGCCCGCTCGCCGCCGCCCCCGGGGCCTCCGCCTACGACGTCTTCGCCGGGGCCGCCTCCGTGCTGCAGGCGCCGCCCGACGACAAGCAGCAGGGCGTCGTCGTCGAGCTGGCTGTGGCAGCTATGGAGGAGCTGCTCCGCATGGCGCGCCTCGACGACCCGCTCTGGGCCACCACGGTGGACCAGGCGCTCGCGCTGGACGAGGAGGAGTATGCCAGGATGTTCATCGACCCACGCGGCGGCCTTGGGCCGAAGCAGTATGGCCTCGTCTCTGAGGCATCGCGCGACGCCGCCGTCGTCATCATGACCCCCGCCAGCCTCGTCGAGATCCTCATGGACGTCGTAAGTACTCAACACTCATCGAACATTTCTCCACTTTTTCCGATCATGCATCGTGCATTGCCCTGATGATCAACTTCACTTTTATGTCTGGGTTGCAGAACCAGTACGCGGCGGTGTTCTCGAGCATCGTGTCGAGGGCGGCGACCCTGGAGGTGCTGTCCACCGGCGTGGCCGGGTGCTACGACGGCGCGCTGCAGGTCATGTCGGTGGAGTTCCAGGTGCCGTCGCCGCTGGTGCCGACGAGGGAGAGCTACTTCGTGCGCTACTGCAAGCGCAACGCTGATGGGGCCTGGGCCGTCGTGGACGTGTCGCTGGACGGCCTGCAGGGGGTCAAGTGCCGGCGCAGGCCCTCCGGCTGCCTCATCCAGGAGGCGCCCAACGGCTACTCCAAGGTGACGTGGGTGGAGCACGTGGAGGTGGACGACAGGTCCGTGCACAATATCTACAAGCCGCTGGTCGGCTCCGGCCTCGCCTTCGGTGCACGCCGGTGGGTCGGCGTCCTCGGCCGACAGTGCGAGCGCCTTGCCAGCGCCATGGCCAGCAACATCCCAACCAGCGATATCGGAGGTACGTCCTATATATGTTATACACATACATAGTTCATCTGCTCGTGATCACTAGCAGATCACTAACAGAGGTGCTCCACGATCCATTTGTGCAGTGATCACTAGCTCGGAGGGGAGGAAGAGCATGCTAAAGCTAGCGGAGAGGATGGTCGCGAGCTTCTGTGGCGGCGTGACGGCCTCTGTGGCGCACCAATGGACCACGCTGTCAGGCAGCGGCGCCGAGGACGTGAGGGTCATGACCAGGAAAAGCGTCGACGACCCCGGGAGGCCACCAGGCATTGTCCTCAACGCCGCCACCTCCTTCTGGCTCCCCGTCCCACCTAAGCGCGTCTTCGACTTCCTCCGCGACGAGACCTCTCGCAGTGAGGTACACACTTTACACCATGAAAGATCATCGACAAGTTCTTGAAAATCCCAAGGTTGATGAACACTCTTACACTCATATATCTTGGTGTTGGCAGTGGGACATCCTCTCCAATGGCGGCATCGTCCAAGAAATGGCTCACATCGCCAATGGCCGCGACCATGGCAACTGCGTCTCGCTCCTCCGTGTCAATGTAAGTACAAGACAATCTGATCATGCAATAACCTCATGCGTGTGATAATTGAATTAACCATGGATATTGACATATTGTGTGTTTATGTGCAGAGCACCAACTCTAACCAAAGCAACATGCTGATCCTGCAAGAGAGCTGCACAGACGCGTCAGGCTCCTACGTCATCTACGCGCCGGTGGACGTGGTGGCCATGAACGTGGTGCTCAACGGCGGCGACCCAGACTACGTCGCGCTCCTGCCATCAGGCTTCGCCATCCTGCCCGACGGTCCTGCAGGGACAATGCACGCCGCGGCAGGGGCAACCGGCACCGGTGGGTCGCTCCTGACGGTGGCGTTCCAGATCCTGGTCGACTCCGTCCCCACTGCCAAGCTCTCCCTAGGGTCGGTGGCCACCGTCAACAGCCTCATCGCCTGCACCGTGGAGCGCATCAAGACCGCCGTCATCTCCAATGGCGGCGCCTCACCCCCGCAGTAGCTTCGCTCAACTCATCAACCTTCCTATGTTCTGTATCAGAGGTAAGCCTGCAACCAAAACTGTTCATTAGAAATGCATGTGTTGGGTTTTATCTGAATTCTCTGAAACAAGTTGCAACTGATGCAGGAGCAGCAAAATTTTGGAGCCTTCATTAGTGGGAAGTCAAGAACGCACCTCAGACTCTCCTTGCCATGTGGTGCTCATAGCCACAGATTGTTCCCCGTGGATTCGACCGGGGAAACTCCGCGACTTCTTCGTTTCGTGCAAGAAAAACATTTGCGAAAACAAGATGCGGTCACCACTATGCAAGGGCGGTTGGTTCGGGTATTGACTTCCTCTTCGTGTCGGCCTCTCGGATGCTGCTACCTCTGGGTTTCTTTTCTAGGGTTCTTCGTCGAGTACAAAAAACCGTAATTTTCTTCAGTCAGTCTGTAATTCGTTGGACTTGTCGTTGTTGCTGCTGCTGTTTCAGACTTCCAGTGCTTTGTAGGTGCTGCAGAATAGAGATTTGTGCCCATCTGTCTGTCTGCTGCTTTGGATTGGGTTTATAATTTTGTAGCGCTCCTGGTGATCCGTCGCCATTTCAATCCCAAAATTTGTGTTGTGATCAATGTGGCTTGTGTTCTGCTTCAGTGAAGGCAAATGTTAGTTCCTTGAGGCTTGAGGACTGAATCATTTCCTTTCAAATCTCCACGCTCCAATAAGAATTTTAGAAATTAGCAAAGGCTTGGACACTCATTTTTCATCCTCAATCACAAGATAAATCAATTCACATACACTGACAAATGTGAACCATCAGATATCTTGATTTACAACACTGCTTCCCTTTCAGTAGATACATACACTGACAAATCATTCCATGTATACAACATCGAGCGTTTCTGGACACCATCTACACCCCAGAAACTGCAACAATGAACACCACCCAGATCCCAGAAACTACAACAGTACAGGAACTCATCAGACCAACGGGCCAACACTTCTTGATTGAAAATTGAACTGGATAAAAGAAGGCGTCATCGACGCTTGGATCATCTTCAGCAGGCTATGATCACCAATGATCTCTGTGCACATGGCGTTTGCAAGAGAATCATTGCATGGATCCATGCTACTCATGACGGTGTTCTCATTCTGCGGGGAGGAGGTCCGCATATGAAAAATCATGAGATGGTGGACCTGCAACACATGTTTGAGTCCAGGGGTTAGGTAGCTCGTGCGTTCTCGATAAGATCATACCGACAAAATATATTACCGAAAAAGGAGAAATAACACAACATGAAGATGAAATTACACAGATCATCTTTTCCTTCAGAACAGATTCTTTTTTTTTACTTTATTATTCTTGAAGGATACTTCAGTTTTACCCCTACAGTTGCATATTTCTGGTTCAAATAACAAGAAACAATGCCTATTCTATTATAAATGGTTTTACCTTTCTGTTCTGCTAAAAGGTAAAACGGAATGTGAGCTACCATCTTGGTTCCTCCTTCGCTCCAGTTCACAATCCCAGGACCATTTCCTTGGGCAGTGGATGGTCCCAGTACAGACAAACAAATGGCTGGTTCATTCATGAGCCCTAAATAGTCACAGGCGCGCTGCCAGACTCGCCTGTCTGAGGTCCTGGACCGAGCGACCTGCAGGAAAGCAACTAACATACCTCAATTATGCATGATGCCAACATAACAAACTCTTGATAAGTTGATAAATGCACAACCTTAGCCAATGACACACGTGCTCTTGGAAGCAGCTCGTTATGGCAAGTTGCTAGCTTCGCAATGGCAGTCACCACAAAGCAGAGGAGCCTAGCTTGGGATGACTTTCTAGAGCTTGCACCCATAGAATCGAACCCTGGGTCTTGACTTAATCCCAAACGACTTGGAAGCAAGAGATGGAAGAAGTCAATCATGAGTAATACCATGGAACTCTAGAAACGAGGACGGTTGAACAAGCAGACCAACCTAGTTGCCAGGTTTTCGTATAGTAGCAACTCCAGATTTTCAAATAGTTCACGTGCTACATCTTTGTGCTTTATCCCTCCTGCTCCATGCTCACCAATGGCCCAACACAAATGCAATGCTAATTCCATCTGCATAGACCATACGACATCAGAAGATTCAATTGTGGTGGAGAAAACGAGAATTGGCTATTTACTCCATCCGTTCCAAAATAAGTGTTGCTGATTAAGTACAACTTCAGTACAAAGTTGTACTAAGTCAGTGACATGGGATGGAGGGAGTATTAAAGATAGTCAGCACTCAGCACAAGAATAACAGCAGGCAATGACACACACAGCAACCAACTTGGTGAGCATATGAAAGCATCAAAGCAAAATTAGATACAATAACTTGACAAATAAACTTGCCTTTGCAGGATTACCATGGGCCTCCCCAAGTCTATCAGTAATAGGCTTCTGCAGAATGGTACGAGATTGTTATGCAAACCTGCTTGAAAATACCATAATACTGACATGTATGTATAGTACAAAATAGACAGTTACATAGTAAGGATCACTCAGTTGGTACCTTTAGTAGCGCAATGATGTCAGGGGAGCGCTGGAATGCAGCTAATAAGAAATCCGACAGCTTTTTCCTCACCTACAAGGATGTTATAACAGGAACTTGTTCAGTGTAAATTCAAATATATCACCAAAACTAGTACAATTGTCGTGAGCAAATAACCAAACCTAAATCCACACATGCATATGAGCACCATGTGGTAATAAGAAAATTAGCAAACTCAATTTACTTCTTACATTCGTTCATTCTAAACCACTACTTGTCTCTACACTTAGACATTCAAAGCATATTTAACTTTTCGATAAGCATTAGAAATTATAAGTTTCAAGAAACGATGCCAGTTCAGTATGGATCTATCCTTCAAGTATGTCTCGAGATGTTGCTACTTGATTCTTATTAAAATATGCTTCATATCCAAGCAACCACTTCTATTAAATTGAACAACTAAGATATACAGAAGGTAAGATATCCTTGCTTTGCTTGTGAGGAGAGACAAAACGTAACCTGGCATACATCTAACTATATTAAGCATCAGTAGCACTTAGAAAGGAAAAGTAACTAATACGTGATACAAATAAAAAAAATTGTCTACCTCGAAAGAAAAATCCTTGTCAGGGAACATCGCAGCATATCTTGACATAGCTACTGGAATCAGAGCACACAAGAGTGCTGAACGAACAAACATAGATTGTCAAATCAAACATTATGTTGGTCATTATCATCTGCAGATCAACAAATATATGGAACTTACAGTTGTTGACATCCCGCAATGCTGTCGCAAAATATACAGTAAGAAAGCGAGGTGCCATTTTCAGTGACTGTTTTAATCTGTCAGACTGTGGGCTGTTAAGTGCAGCTTGTAACGTTGAAGATATCGTAGGGGATGTCCAATGTTTTGCCTAGGGGAAACAAAAACAGAATAAAAAGATCATACCTAGGAATATTAGGAAGATAGAGAAACATAAGCCGCAACTTATCGTAAACAAGGAACTACTTACAGCAATGCCATCATTCTCGTCTTTTAGAAGGTCAAGGAACATTGGGTCAGCAAGGTCTAGACGACCACTATCATCAGAACCTGAATTGCCACTTTGATCTTCTATTGAGGAGCCAGTATATGCCTCATCCATCAGTGCAAGGAGCATCTGCAGTATGGAAAAGGGTAATAGGCTTAACATATTGGAGCTAGATATTGCACTCATAGCTTTTGGGGACAGATCATTTTGGAAGTAACCTCAGGAGCAGCACTCTTCTGTATAGTAGCTAAACTACTACCGATGAGAGTTCCAGAACTTCTTTCCACCTTTTCCAGTGCTACCACTAACACTGAGTGATATTCCAGGAGTTAATACAGAATAACCGACTCGCATAAGAAAAAGTGATTAATAATGCAGGATAAGCAGTTCTAAAATAATCATCATAAATAATGCTCATCACGAGATTCATGCTACTCGCAGAAGAATAAAAATGATAATGGTGCAGGATAAGCAGTTCTAAAAATATACATGATAAATAACGCTCATCACGAGATTCATGCTATATTGTGGTACATGATCTGAATATATTCCAAAGAGATGTGGACAATATACTAGCACACAGAAGAGCATAATAATGTCATCATGCATTTATCATATTTAACTGAAAAGGCTAATTGACAACTAAATAATGATAATAACCCCCGTGAAAGTTCTGAAAGTACAGAATTGTCAGGCATACTTGGCAGATCCATAAGGGACAGGAAGAGAGGAAGAAAAGATCCTGCTGACATCATCAATGGTAGCACTTCTGAGAACTTCTTATCCAACCTGGAAGAACAGCAAACCAAATTAGGTAGGTAACTGGTCATCAAGATTTTCTAAATTGTTTATGTTTCCAGTAGCAACTATCAAGTCATTTGAGGGGGGAAAGTAGAATGGACTTCCTCAGGAATTAAAAGCAAATATATGAGGAGATGCCTAGAAATTGAAAGGGCATACCTATCACCATTTGATGCAATCAACTTCAGCAGCAATGGGAAGAACTGCATAGAAACAACATTACAAAAGCAAAATCAGAATCTAGCTGAATGGTTAGTATGTTTTGAAATTAGATAGAGAAACTGGAGTCATATTAGAAACTCAAAGAATGTAAACTGATTGAGATCTTTCATAGCAGTATCGCACCTGCGGAACCAGGGTGGGGAAGCAGTTCAAGATCTTCGTCTTGTTCGCTATCAGGAATTCAAGCGTGCGTTCTGCGACAATAGGGTCTGAAAACTCCCTATCACCAAGAAAAAAACATCGAGTGATTTTGAGGACTTGTAGAAGCAATCCGACTAAGGCATGCCCAACACAACAAGAAACAAATATGAAAAATATTACCTACTTAAGCAAGAGCGGAAGAAGGTTTTCAAGCTACCATCAGCGTCGTGCAAGACCGCCTCCCCAAAGTCCAGGAAGAACTGCAGAATGGTCTGGGTAGGAAACAGTATAATACAGATTATTAGAGAATCTTTTATTATGGTCGTAGCTGAACTATTTGCACAAATGAGGAAACATTACAGTTATCCAATGTGAATGACTCTTTTCAAAATTAATCAGGCAGATTAAATTAATCAACTGCAGAGTAAGTACATTTGCCTTTCTGGGATTAACAGTTAACGCTAGATCAAGCTCTCTAACCACTCAAAAGTTCCCATAGTATTGCAGCATAGCGATGAAATTGCAATGTACAAGCACCAGAGAAGATAAAAAATTAAAGAGACTTGAACCCTGTCCACTAAAATGTAACTACTACATAATTTGGTCAGTCGAGGCCTTACCAGAAGGAGCACGCCGGTGGAGGCCGTGGAGAGCGTGGGCGCGGCGGCGCAGCGCTGGAAGAGCTTGTTCATCACGGGGAACGCCCGCGCCACCATCTCGTCGTTGGCCCCCTTGGCCTCCTTGCACATCTCGAACACCATCCGCACCTTCAACGCGAAGGGCAACACAGGTAACAATCCGGCTCCAGCACGGGGTCAGGGGAAGAAGAAGGGGATCGGAGGGAGATGCGCGCGCTTACAGACTGGAGGAGGTTGGGGTCGGAGGCGGGATCGGCGGCCGCGGCGGAGTCCCGTGATGCGGCGGAGAGCGAGCGGAGGTGGAAGTCGTAGCTGCCGTCGCCGGCGGCGAGCTTCGGCGAGGCCATCGCCGTCGCCCTTGTCGTGTCTGCCTCTGGCGAGCGGGTGAGAGACCGAGAAGATTTGGGCTTCGAGCGACAGCCCAAATTGAATGTCTAGGCCAGCGTTTGTTAAATCTGCGTGCTGAAAGGCCCAGATCTAAATTTTGCCACGATTACGTTCCAAAGAAGTTTAAAATCACCCCAAAATCCACCCTGGCAGAGGCATATCCCCTGAACTCGAATTTTTACCTTCAAGTCTCTAAAATCATATAAATCACCTCATTGAGTGGTTTTGCAGCTGCCATTTTAAATTACTGGTGGTTTTGGCTACTCCCTCCTTCCATCTATATAAGGCCTAACCCCAAATTTCATTTTTTTTCCATCTATACAAGGCCAAACGAGCTAACAGATGCATCTCCCGGTTAATTCTCCCTCGCACGTTGCGCGCGGCCGTCCTCGTGAAAAGGCGATGGCCAGCAGCATTTACTCCTTGCATGCATGCAGAGAGCCGTTAGGCGTGCTTCACATCACCTCCTCGTCCTTTCTTCTCCCCCGAGTCTTCTTTATATTCCTTCCTTTCTTAACGAGAGCCATTTCCACTTTGCCATCTCTCTTCATCATGGTATCTCAGATTTGAAACATGGGCCACCGGGCCATGAAGAAAAGAGCAGGCGATGTGTCCACCGGCGTGGCACTATGAACGACACTAGCAACGAGGCACACCCTGACTTGTGAGGAGTATGCCGAGTTGGTTTCATAGCGCTTTGTGGCGAGCGCGATGAAACCAACTTGGCCTACTCCTTGTCAGCCAGGGGTGTGGCTTGCTCCTCACCAGCAAAGTCGACCCCGCTGTCGTGCACGGACACTGGGCCTCGTGTCATTCACACGATTGGTGCTCCGGGACCCATGGGCCTTGCTTCTGTGGGCGACAGAGGATGGAGTCACGCGCTTTGCCCTCGATGTCTCACGCGCCAGTCTCAGTTCTAGGCACCAAGAGTGATTGAGGCATGCTTTGGCGCAAGCGGTAGGCCACTTAGGATGTGCACCACCCAACTGTAGGTAAGGCCTCCTTCGTCACCCAGAACACAGACATAATGTAGGAAATGCCCCTTCGCATGGTTGGGTAAGGCAGATGGCTGTGGGGTTGGCTGGAAGCGTGGCTGGCGATGATGAGTGATGCGAGGCAGTATAGAGGTACATGGCACGGGGAAGGGGAAAGCAATGTGCATCTCACCTAGACATAAGCTCATGTGGCTTGGAAAATCCAAAGAACTTGGCAATCTCGACTCCGGCGTCGGAACAGACGATTGAGCTTGGCCATTTGAAGAGAGGTGCTTTGGGATGTGCAATAATAAGGGAAGAGCACTGGGGTCTACAGGAGGAGATCGTGATGTCGAGATAGGAGAACGGAAGAAACAAGGACTACGGGGACGAGATCGCATCGTGGTAGCGATCTGCTAGATGCTGGGAAGGAGTCTTAGGCGACGATTCCTCCCATCCCTAATCAATACCTTCGGTTGGGATGCAAAAGGAGGCGCGGCGAAGCGCATGGACATGGTTTTGAAGCTCGAGGAGAGTTCTCGTCGCGCGAACGCCGATGGTGGCATGAAGTGGACGCCGGTCGCGCGAGAAGGAGAAACTTAGGCGAAAATAGAGGGAACGAACGCCCTAGTCCACCAAAAATTTGATATGTCAGCTTAAAAGCCACTGTTCGGGTGATTCATATGGTTTTGAAGATTTCAGTGTAACAATTATACCAAAATATCGTTCAAGAGAATATGGGTACATTGAGATACATTTGGGGGTGATTCATACTTCTTTCTTTTCATTCTAACCCTGTTGTTTTAGGGCAGGTCCTATTTGACGACGTTTTCCCAGTCCGCATGCGGGTCGCTCAATAGTAGAGAGCTCCTATTCGGTGCCTTAAGCACCGAATAGTCCCATATACCACAAAAACAGGATGACCCATTACTGCTTCCCTTGCTCGTCTAACAGCGCCGACCTGTCTCGAACCGTTTCCCTCGCTAATGGTTCATAAGGGATAAGCATCTACTGGTTAAGGAAAAACAAAATTCCAGATTTTTATAGACTAGAAAATTTTTTAGTTTCCGAAAAAGTTTGTGGATTTTAAAAAGGGTCATGAATTAAAAAAGAATCATTAAAATGTTTACATATTTTATTTAAAGTTCAATTTTAAAAAATCATAGATCATTCAAAAAGTTTCATGAATTTTAAAAATGCTCAAGAATTTGAAAACTTTGTGTCAAATAGAAAAAAATCCCGAATTTCAAAATTCATTTTTTTCAAATCACGGATTTTGGAAAAACGTAATTTTTTAAAATATATAAAAGATAAGAAAAAACGGAAAACACCAATAAAAACTTGAAGGAAAAAAAAGACAAATCAAAAGCATCTAGAAGCTTCCCCAAATCGGAACAGGTTGAAAGCTTATATGGGCCGGTACATCCAAAACAGGGGTGGGCATTGTGTACCAATAGCAAAGTATTGGGTGCGCATTGAATAGAATATTCCTGGATAACGACAACTCCCGAGAGACCACCTATTAGGCGCCTAAGGCGCCGGTTGAGCTTCTGGGCAACATGTAGAAGGCGAGTGGTCGATCACATTTAACCGGTTTCTCCTGGTTCGTTCCATTGATTTGCTGGTCGCAGTTGACCAGTTAACCATTGAAATTGGAAACATACGAAAAAGTGTAATTAAAAAATGTTCATAGATTTTGATAGAAAATTTAAAAACTTCTAATAAGTTCACGAATTTGAAAATAGTTCATTAAATTAGGGAAACTTTCATCCATTTTGAAAAAAGATCAATAAAATTTTAAGAAAAATTCATCAAATTTGAAAAACTTTCACCAAATTTGAAAAAATGTCATCAAAATTGAGAAAAATTTCATCAATTTTGAAAAAAAATTCATGGATTTTCAAAAAAAAAAGTTCATCAATTTTCAGAAAAACATCACAAAATTCGAAAAAAGTCCATGGATTAAGAAATTCATTTATTTTGATAAAAAATGTTGACGCATTTCTATATCTATACCTACTAATAAAGCAAGGTGCGTTTCTCCAATTTCTTTATCTGTTCACTGTCGAAAATATTTATTTTCTATCCAAGGTGGTACTAAATTTGTGTGCATCTATCCACTAGAAAAGAAAAAAGGTTTGTCCAGAATTCTGTAATTGCGCCGCGTGCGCTCCAGTCCAACAAATCTAGCCCACTTATTATTGCCCATGCAGTTTGTCGCATGGAGTGATAAATAGTGAAGCTTCCCACAGGGTGCCTAAGACTGGACCGGCCTGTTTCCCATTTTTTAGTTCTATTTCTATTTTTCTTTTCAGTTCCTTTCTCTTCCTCTCTTGTATTTCTTTTTCTTTCTTCCTTCTTAATTTTCATTTTTTCTGTGAAGTAAAAATTTAGAAAAATATGTAGAATTTCAATTTTTGTTCAAATCTTTTAAAACATAGTCAGAATTTCAAAATATTTTTCCTATTTTGAAAAATGTTTGAAACTTATAAAAATTTTACTTTTCAAAATGTTCTCAACATTCAAAAAATGTTCTCATTTTTAAAAAAATGTTTGCGTTTTTCAAAAATTCTTCAAGATAGTTTTTATAAAAAATACACATTATAAAATGTTCCATATTTTAAAATATTTTTGTTTTAGTGAAATGTTCAAAAATCATAAATAATATTTGCGTCTAAGACACATTTTCCAAAATTGTTTTGAATGTTTCCCTTTAGAAAAATAATAAAAAAGTATTTATATTTTTATAAAATTTTCATGTTTTCGAAATATTGCTTGTGATTTGCAAAACTATTGATTTTTCGAATTTTGTTCATGTTTCCCAAAAATATTAAAATTTTCAAAAAATATGATCGCTTTTTTGGAAATTGTTCAGGATTTAAAAATTGTTCATGTTTCCACGAATATTTGCCAATTCATAATTTTTTTGAATGTTCAAAAAAACAAAAAATAATTCTAATATGACGCTACAGTATTTCTTAAATATTCACGCTGGGCATTGGTTAGCTGTGTACATTTGTTCTATGCCGGTTGACTATAAATGAAAGAAATTGTGGCACGTGTTAATAAAAGAGAATATGTTGTTTGGATTTAATTAAAGAAAAATTATGGGCACTTGAGCACTATAATAATCAAAGAGAATAAACCCTAAAAAAGAAGGGACATTCATGCCCGATTATGCTAATGAAACGGGATTTATGGGCTGCCATTAATAATCCACTCGGTTAGATCATCGTAGGATAGAGTTGTCGAAGCAACCGTGTCCCGAAGGTCGCCTCGCAGCCACCAAATGAGGAGGAAGGCACAACCCCGAGATGGAGACAGACCTGGAGGAAAAAAAGCATGAGTTGGGTGCTCGCCACCACGCCGACCAACCACACCACTATCAAAATTTCGCGTGTCAAACATGTCGAGCGAGAAGACCATAAATCCTTGCTTTGTCGCCTACGAGAATTCTTTTTGGATGACACATCAATTATTTTTCCTGCCGCTTCTCGCAAAAAAATATCTCTACCGTTGCAACGCACGGACATATGTGCTAGTTAAAAAAAAGAAAAAGGAACCAGAGGAAAAAGGTAAACTAAAAAAGAAAATAAAAAATAAATTTTTTTTTAAGAAAAGAATAAAAAGGATGTAACTAATCATATCAGAGTGGGTGTCTGGTTTGCTATTGTAGCTCACAGTAGACGCGCTGGTCATGGGTTTGACTCATACCTAGCACAATTTTTGGGGATTTAAAAACAGGGGGGAAAAAGAGTAAATCGGC